>NW_027126517.1:0-5000 GCF_037325665.1 Littorina saxatilis | reverse complement strand
GTATTGCGGCCAATTCACATGATCGCAGTACTTAGATTTACGGCAACAAAACTAAGTATCAAGGGGAAAACATTGAAGCGGACATGAAATAATAATAATAATAATAATAAATGAGCATTTATATAGCGCAACATCATAACTTTACAATTATGCTCTTTGCGCTTGACACATTTAAAATTAAAACACAGTTATACAAGCATTTACATCTACATTCATAGTCAGCAACGCTACGCATCATATGTCCAGAGTTCAAAAACTGAAGCCACGCAAACAGCTGCTGTTTTTTCCCAACCGAGAAGCTCTGACCTGAAAGCAGAGACCATTAACTTGTTTGTGAGTACTTGCCCTGGAACTGAAAACAACCCCAAAAGAAGTAAAGAGTTGACCCAGTTCGTACTTTGACACAGTTAAAGCTGGCCCTTTTAGAGAATTAGGGATCATTATTCGGCAGTTAATTATGGAACTTCTGAACACTGAATCCGACCAAATAAAGGTCTTACGGTGCTTGTTTTTCTTCAAATCGACGGCATAGGTCGTGTACGATCAAGTCTCTGCAGATAGACAGTTAACAACAACAAAACCCCATATTTTGATGGCATGAGTCGCTTACGCGTTAGCCTACGTTGTAATCTTGTTTTTCTTGAAAACTTCAAGACAGAAAGAATACCCATACGCACGCACTGAGGAAGAATGACCAAGTTCACAGAGGAAGCTGAACGTTCAAGCAGGAATCTTAGGATATTGCTGCTTAAAGGCACAGTGCAGCTCACAGCCTTCGTTTTGCGTTTTTGTTGCAGCTGAGTGCATTTACAGTTCAAAAATCCTCCTATGGTAGTAAAACAAACCCAAAACTACCCAACGACGACATCTGTGAAGCTCGACAGTTTCTTGTTCACGCGAGTGCATAAATTAACCTAGTTATTACCTGGTGTTTGGTCGGAGTTCGATTCAACTGAGTGATTCCGGCCTCCATTTTGTTTTACACAAACTCATGATGACGTCTGACATAGTTTGCTAGTGACGACGTGTCTTTTTGTGCATCTACCTGATCTAAATTTAGATCCAAAAATAGGCCAAGACCAGCCGGGTCCGAGTACGAAATTAGTTCGTAAAAAAATCGCAGTTCTTGACTCTTTGGGTGCAAGTTAATGAAACTTGGTAGTTCTTCTAACGGATAGCTGCCTGAGGTATGACTAAAAGCCCCAGGGGCTCCGTGCACCTGGATTTGACAAGTTCAGTACCTTTAATTTCTGATAAACTTCGGAAATGTCCAAGAAGCTGCCGGCTCAAGAAACAGGGTTCATATTTAAAGAAATATATGTCGCCAACAACAAAACATAAATACTCAAAAGGTCTCAAATCGTCCTAATTATGAGCTACACACTTCGGCTTGGGGTTTGACATTAGTCACCACACGCGAGGAATACTTCAGCAAGTTGTGTTAATTTGAACGCTTTGTTCTTCATACTTTCTACTCAGCGTTTAAGAAACCTTCACAAACTGTGATTAATTCTCTATTTACTGTCTCTGATTTTGTTTCCGTCCTACATTTTGCCCCAGAGATTAATCTTTGCAGACTCTACTTTCTATGAAGTCTTACATTTTCCCCAGTCCTTTTTCGTCCCTGAGACTGGGCGGGGATGTAGCTCAGTCGGTAGCGCGCTGGATTTGTATCCAGTTGGCCGCTGTCAGCGTGAGTTCGTCCCCACGTTCGGCGAGAGATTTATTTCTCAGAGTCAACTTTGTGTGCAGACTCTCCTCGGTGTCCGAACATCCCCGTGTGTACACGCAAGCACAAGACCAAGTGCGCACGAAAAAGATCCTGTAATCCATGTCAGAGTTCGGTGGGTTATAGAAACACGAAAATACCCAGCATGCTTCCTCCGAAAACGGCGTATGGCTGCCTAAATGGCGGGGTAAAAAACGGTCATACACGTAAAATTCCACTCGTGCAAAAAACACGAGTGTACGTGGGAGTTTCAGCCCACGAACGCAGAAGAAGAAGAAGAAGAAGTCCCTGAGACCAGGGAAGCGTGCACGCAATTTCTAGATTACAGGTTTGAGATCCTATACATTCGCACTACGGGTGTCGTCTTCCAGCGATATGATGATTGCCAACACGAAACAAAATCATCGGTCGAACAAAACCGACGGGCGCAGTGGCGTAGTGGTAAGACATCAGTCTCCTAATCGGAAGGTCGTGAGTTCGAATCCCGGCCGCGGCCGCCTGGTGGGTTAAGGGTGGAGATTTTTCCGATCTCCCAGGTCAACTTATGTGCAGACCTGCTAGTGCCTTATCCCCCTTCGTGTGTACACGCAAGCACAAGACCAAGTGCGCACGGACACGATCCTGTAATCCATGTCAGAGTTCGGTGAGTTATAGAAACACGAAATTACCCAGCATGCTTCCCCCGTAATCAGCGTATGGCTGCTTGAATGTCGGGGTGAAAACGGTCATACACGTACAAATCCACTCGTGCGAAAAGAAATGAGTGAACGTGGGAGTTTCAGCCCATGAACGACGAAAAAGCATTAGAAAGAAGATGCTGCTATGCTAACCTAAGCTTAACGTCCTCACAGGAACCAGTGCCTATTAGGGGCATGAAGTGGTTATATGCTAGAAAGAAGAAGATCTATTAGCATTGTTGTCGGACATTTTCAATGTAATCACTGCAGGTGTGTCTGAACAGACGATGTTTCGAAATGACTGTCGGGGTTGTAAATGAGGGAAAACTCTTGCTTTTATTGAGGAAAACATTCCCACGTGGCATTGTTAGCCAATCAGTTTGGTGAAGGAGTGTGTCTTAAGCACGTGGACAATTTCATTTCATTTTTTTCATTTCATTTTCATTTTCATTATTGTCCCATCGCTGGGAAATTCGGGTCGCTTCCTCCCAGTGGAAAGCTGGTAGCAACGGAGTCGCGCTACCCAGGTGTCTGCGTGTTTAGGTGTATTCAGCCACCTGCACTTATGCCAGAATGACCAAGGTCTTTTACGTGCCATTGTGATGACACGGGGGTGGGACATGGCTTCCGTCTCTGGGTCTGCACATAAAGTTGACCCGTGTCCGTCCCAGGCCCGAATTCGAACCTGCGACCTTTCGATCACAAGTCCAGTGCTCTACCAACTGAGCTACCGTGTTGAAAGTTTTCCTCAATAAAAGCCAGAGTAATGACTCGTTCACAACCCACAGAGCTATTTTCGGAGTTCGCCTATTGCAGCATAGCGAATGTACCTTGGCCTTCCTTAGGTTTTATTCGCCAGAAAACATCTCCAAATGGCGTCTTCATTGCTGCATCTGTAACTGACGTTATAGTTTTAAGACAATACGTTCTCAGGTTGGAAGCAAGAACAAGCTCACTTTAAAAGTGAACCCACTGACCGTTCTGGCAGGATTTTGGTTTTTTTTTTGTTTGTATGTGCTACAAAACATTTGGATTAGCTTCGTAAATAGCAAAGCAGATGCCGCTGGCTTAAGCACAAGAGTACAGATTAGGCTAATAATTACACGTGTGTTTGTTTCTCTCTCTGATTATCTCTGTGAATCTGTCCTTTTCTTTTTCTTCTTTATTTATTTATTTATTTATTATGGGTAGCTTATATAGCGCGAACCACAACTGTGCTCTCCGCGCTTTACATATTAATTTCTGCCGTTTGAAATGGATTTTTTACAGACAGACAGACAAACAGACATTTTTTACACACAATATATAACGCATTCACATCGACCAGCAAACTTCAAGCCTATTAGGCGAACATTCACCTTTCACGGCCTATTATTCCAAGTCAAACGGGTATTTGGTGGACATTTTTATCTATGCCTATACAATTTTGCCAGGACTTTTGTCAATCGTGGGATTTTTAACTTGCACACCCCAATGTAGTGTACACGAAGGGACCTCGGTTTTTCGTCTCATCCGAAAGACTAGCACTTGAACCCACCACCTAGGTTAGGAAAGGGGGGAGAAAATTGCGGCCTGACCCAGGGTCGAACACGCAACCTCTCGCTTCCGAGCGCAAGTGCGTTACCACTCGGCCACCCAGTCCTCGGCCACCCAGTCCTCGGCCACCCAGTCTTGAAGCCTGTGTATTTTCCTTCCTGTTTTTACATTTAGTCAAGTTTTGACTAAATGTTTTAACATAGAGGGGGAATCGAGACGCGGGTCGTGGTGTGTGTGTGTGTGTGTGTGTGTGTGTGTGTGTGTGTGTGTGTGTGTGTGTGTGTGTGTGTGTGTGTGTGTGTGTGTGTCTGTGCGTTTGTGTGTAGAGAGCGATTCAGAGTAAACTACTGGACCGATCTTTATGACATTTTACATGAGAGTGCCTGGGTATGATATCCCCAGACTTGTTTTTCCATTTTTTCGATAAATGTCTTTTATGACGTCATATCCGGCTTTTTGTAAAAGTTGAGGCGGCACTGTCACACCTTCATTTTACAATGAAATTGATTGAAATTTTGGCCAAGCAATCTTCGACGAAGGCCGGACTTCGGTATTGCATTTTAGCATGGAGGCTTTGGTCATTAAATATCTGAAAATTGTAATTAAAATTATTTTTTTATAAAACGATCCAAATTTACTTTTATTTTATTTGTCATCATGTTCTGATTCCAAAAACATATAAATATGTTATATTCGGATTAAAAAACAAGCTCTGAAAATTAAAAATATAAAAATTATGATTAAAATTAAATTTCCGAAATCATTATAAAAACAACTTCATCTTATTCCTTGTTGGTTCCTGATTCCAAAAACATATAGACAGATATAATATGTTTGGATTAAAAACACGCTCAGAAAATTAAAACAAAGAGAGGTACAGTAAAGCGTGCTAAGCAGTACAGCGCAACCGCTACCGCGCTAAACAGGCTCGTCACTTTTACTGCCTTTTGCACTAGCGGCGGACTACGGTCATTGTGAAAAAATGCAGTGCGTTCAGTTTCATTCTGTGAGTTCCACAGCTTGACTAAATGTAGTAATTTCGCCTTACGCGACTTGTT
>NW_027126516.1:0-1000 GCF_037325665.1 Littorina saxatilis | reverse complement strand
GTGTGTGTGTGTGTGTGTATTTGTGTCGGAGTGTGTGTGTGTGTATGTGTGTGTGTGTGTGTGTGTGTGTGTGTGTGTGTGTGTGTGTATGTGTGTGTGTGTGTATGTGTTGTGCTAATCCTTAGTAAGGCTTACATTACTGGTGTACATGTATGGCTATTATAATCATGAATACAAAAGTCAAGAAAAATAGCTGGATTGTTGTGGTAGCATTGCAATGCACTCGGTGATAGTAATCGGCCTGTTGCAATTTGTGTTCACAGCAAACACTCCGCATCGGTCTCTGCATGGGTCGCCCCCCCCCCCCCCCCAACCCAACCCCCACCTTCGCTATTCACCCAAACTCCATCCCCCATCTTGGGTTAAGTTTAATGAGCGTAAGGCAAGGCCAATAGAAGCATCCATTCCCCAGTTCTTTTCTCCTGCATTGGTGCTTCGCACCACCCCCCCCCCACACACACACACACACACACCCGGCCATCTCTCCCTCCCAATTCCACTTGTCGACATCATTGGTCTTATTGAAATCGCATGAAGCCTCTCAACGTTGACCTGTTCTGCTTGACTGGTTCCGACTTATTGGCGTGTGCTTATTAGTATGCAGGTAAAAGAGTCCTCCTTTCTCTCTCTCGCTCTTCCTTTCAGTGGGTACAGTGGGGAACCTACCGGCCTGAATAACATCAAACGGTGGCACGACTCTGCAGGGTGGGTCATTCAAGGGTAGGTTAGAGGTAATATGAGGAAAATATATGCTCCCCTTTTATATAGGCTTTGCAGTTATTTGATGAGCTAAGCTTCCTTGTGAGCGTGTGTGTGTGTGTGTGTGTGTGTTTGTGTGTGTGTGTGTGTATGTATATGTGTGTGTGTGTGTGTGCGTATGTATATATGTGTGTGTGTGTGTGTGTCTGTGTCTGTGTGTGTGAATGTATGTATGTATGTATGTGTGTGTGTGTGTGTGTGTGTGTGTGTGTGTGTGTGTGTGTGTGGGCGATTGTAGCTT
>NW_027126515.1:15000-18214 GCF_037325665.1 Littorina saxatilis | reverse complement strand
CAGCATTGGGTTTGTCTCGTCAAAGTATCGACAATACGATCATGATAATCAGAGACGAGAGATGATGCATGCGTGTCTTCGTGTTTTCCAAGCCCTGAGTCTTTCGCTGTGAACGTGGGATCTTTTTCGTGCGCATGTGTGCACACGGGGGTGTTCGGACACCGAAGAGAGTCTGCACAAAGTTGACTCCGAGAAATAAATCTATCGCCGAACGTGGGGATCGAACCCACGCTGATAGCGACCAACTGGCTACAAAGCCAACGCGCTACCAACTGAGCTACGTCCCCGACCCTACCCTCCCCCTGGTTCAACCCGGCTCCCTGGAAGTGAACTTTTTAACTTTTAACTTCATTTTCATCAAAATTAAATCCAGTCATTTCCATCGTCAGAATGCATCATGTGGAGGGCGCGATTTTTGCGAGCTTGTACAAACCTGACAGAAGATTAGCAGTTACCTAGAGAGAAGGAATGACGTGTAAATCCATATGGGTCCAGAGTTGGATTCCAGGGGCAACCATGACTTTTCTTTACTTAACTGAGACATTTTAACCATACGAAATGATTCCATTTATTTATACTGGTTCCATATAAATCCTTGGCCTGCAGATAAAGAATTAGAAATATCTGCACAGTTCAATAAATTACAAGGGTTTTAATTTAAAGTAAGTCAACTTCGTAACACGGAAACCAAAACTTGTGGCATGCATTTAAACACCAACACTTTGAATAAAAAGAAGACAGACCAATATAATGTTATATCACACGCTTTCCTTCTTTGCCACTACTAAAGCAAACGTGTGCAAGATTGTATGTTACACGCTTTGGAGCATGTGCAAGAACGGATTCAAACTCGAAATTGTCCCTCCAAAAACCCCAAAATGCACACACGACTTTTATTTCTCCTGCTGTTATCGTTTCTTCTCTTTACAAATTATTCAACGCTGAGAATACTGAAAACGGCATCCCAGACGACAGTACTGTTTCCATACGCGAATTTAGCTGCCCTTGGAAAGTGGCTCGCTCAGGAGGCCTGTTAGTCTGAATCTAGAAGGACAGAGTTATGAACATAGATGACAAAGATCCCGGAAAGAACAAACATTTCGCGGATGCAGACACAGAAAGACGTCATGAAGATTGCGATGCTTCAAAAGATACAGACTGTGACGATGACTGTGACGTCATTCACATATACCGAGACGTCATTTATAGTTGTTCGGTCACTTTCGTCAAAAAGTAGATCTCTCCACAATGGCTGCTCCTGTGTTTAGGTTTATCAAGCGTGAGTACGCAAAATGTGTTTGTTCTCTCCTCTGTTGAAGCTGTGAGACATAATCGCCATTACGAGCTAGTCGTGTGACAGAGAGTTTTCTTGCACACTCGACTGCTGCTGTTTCACTCCGGCTAAAGCCGTCGTGAAACATCTACAGTTTCGTGTGCAAGAAAACTCTCTGTCACACGACTAGCTCGTAATAGCGGGTATTGTTGCATGTCCGTGTCATTATTCAACTCGAGTACTACTGACAAAAAGTAAAGATGATAATTCTAGTTGCCAATTAATTTACGTTATAAAGTCAAGTCAAGTCAAGTCAATATTTATTTTTAAAAAACACCTAGGGTTACATGAATAAAATAAAGAAAAATTGCAATAAACACGACAAAAAAGATATATGTAATAATGAGACACAACACTTCTAATTAACCGAAAATAAATCAAGCTTAATTCATAACAAAATAATTGTAATCATACATTTTTTTTTTCAGGAAAGTATATGTTTCTGTGTTTGTTTTTGTTTTAATAAGAAAAAAAACCCACGTAATCAAATAATCAGAACTCTTTCAAATGATTTAAAGGACTGACAACGCATGTAACCCAATGGTACCCATCTCTAGAGAACAACCCATATATACAATTCTACTGTCTATTCTGGCACCGGCCTATTTTCATTTGTAATCTTTAGAACGTGCAGAAAACTTGATAACAGATGCGTGTGCCCATTGGGAACATGCCTCAGTTTGTTTGGTCCCGGTAGCTTAGCTGTTACAGCACTGGACTAGGGTCGCAGGTGCGAAGCCGAGCCGGGACGGACACGAGTACATTTTATGTGCCGACTCAGAGACGGTATCCATGTTCCACCCCCGTGTCAACTCTGTGGCACGTAAAAGACCTCGGTCATTCTGTTATAAATGCAGGTGTCTGATTACACCTAAACACGCATACACGGCCTGGGTAGTGCGACTCTGTTGCTGCTAGCTTTCCACTGGGAGGAAGCGACCCCAATTTCCCAGCGATGGGACAATCAAGTAATGACAATGACAATGACAATGAAAAGTGTTGGTTTGATTTAGCATGCATTCACTTATGCTCCACGGCCGTTCCGTCCTCGGCGTTTGACAGACGTGCAGTTTGTTTGTTTGTTTGTTTGCTTGTTTGTGTTCGCATATAGATCTCAAGAATGAACGGACCGATCGTCACCAAACTTGGTGAACAGGTTCTATACATTCCTGAGACGGTCCTTACAAAAATTGGGACCAGTCAAACACACGGTTAGGGAGTTATTGGTGGATTAAAATTGTACAAGGACTTATAGAGGGACATCTTAATGGTCAAAGGGAAATAACCATTCTCACTCAGTCACTGCCACCAACTGAGAAGGTTATTTCCCTTTGACGGGGGTGTTTTTCCTACCTCGGAGGAATTTCTTGTTTCCTTTTGGTTTGAACTTGGGAGGAAGCAAGGCGGTGGAAAGATGTCGATACTCGTTTCAATGAACACGTCATTAAGCCCCTGCGTCACTTCCAGAGTTTTTCATCACGTTCACTTTATGCAATAGATTCTCTTTTCAGTCTACCTAATTTATTAAACACGGCATGGTGCGAACCATAAAACCGTGATTTCCTTACCAACCAAAAGCTGACTTACGTGGTTTTTTTGTTTTTTTTTCCAACAACACAATACATCAGTTACACGAATTACCTTTCAATGCACGTGAGGCTCTCCGTACCAGTATGGTACGACAGTCACAGACGGTGCAGTAACTATGCACACTTTTCAGAGAACACTTACGTCTTGGCCCCCGTGGGTTTTCTTGACTGATTTTAACACCAATGCCAATTTTCTCCTCAACACATTATTGAAATCGCCAAACTTTCCCAAAACATATTTCACAATTTTAAGATTTCTGCAACCCGGAGAATGACATTTCACTTTCTTCAA
>NW_027126515.1:10000-12500 GCF_037325665.1 Littorina saxatilis | reverse complement strand
CAACTACTAAAAGTTTGAGTTACCAGCTGCAGCACAGCTGGTCTCTGCTAACAAAAACGTGGTCAACATGTCCTCGTCCGTATTGCTTTGTTTAGTGTTGATGCAGTTACAGGACGTAAATTTGAGACTCATCTGAAAGATTGTGAGACGAAACTGCCCCCAAGACAACGACCGGATTGTATGTATACATACAGCCCAGGAGGCAGAGAGCATCTCTTCTCAATCTGTTCACCTTGTCCTGTGGCCATGCAGTCATCATGATGTACATCAACAAAGAACACGACCTTTGTTCACGACTCGACACAAACACTTATTTACATCAGTTTGATGACGACGACTGTCTGTGTATTACATTGGACATGCCAGTCAACAGGGCGTTAACCATCTTCCCATCCCATCTGCTTTGTCCTTTAGCAATCAGGCAATTTACACATGAGAAACCCGACGTATAGATCATTAACTAAGAGCGGATTGAAAGAGTCATGACGGACGAACTGGTACTACAGTGAACATTTCCTGCGTTTTACGACAGCATGGGGGAGCATCACATCTCAATTCAACCAACTTGTGCTTTAGCTGCTCTGTGCTTTAGCTGCTTTGTGCTTTAGCTGCTCTGTGCTTTAGCTGCTCTGTGCTTTAGCTGCTCTGTGCTTTAGCTGCTCTGTGCTTTAGCTGCTCTGTGCTTTAGCTGCTCTGTGCTTTAGCTGCTCTGTGCTTTAGCTGCTCTGTGCTTTAGCTGCTTTGTGCTTTAGCTGCTCTGTGCTTTAGCTGCTTTGTGCTTTAGCTGCTCTCTGCTTTAGCTGCTCTGTGCTTTAGCTGCTCTGTGCTTTAGCTGCTCTGTGCTTTAGCTGCTTTGTGCTTTAGCTGCTTTGTGCTTTAGCTGCGCGGTCTTGCATAGACGTAAAACTATGACCTAAGTTAAAGACTCAAAAGAAGCTTTTTTTCAGGATGATTTGGTACTAAAGACGGCGCATATATATATTAGAATAAACATTCCCTGCTTTTAACGTCAGCAACATAAAGCATCTTCTCACCCTACCCAACTTGCCATGGAGTCCTGCTTAATCAGGCATAGATAGAAACACACTAGCATCGACATAAACTGTCCTTCGGGAAGAATGGATGCTAGAAAGTGAATGAACATGTGGCTTAACGACATCAAAACAGGCATAAACTACCTCGTCATCCCAACCGCTTCGTTCTTTAGAAGATATAGACCTGTGTACATGGGAAAAGCGGCGTACAGATCCTTAAGGCTGGATTCAAAATTTAAGAAAACAGGAACTCAGAATACAGTGACTATATATTTTTTATTAGACGGCTAAAAGAGCAGAAAATATCTTCTCATCCTAATCGGGTTTATTGTTTCGTAGTATAGTCATGCGAAAATAAAACAAACAAAAGCTATATTCAAGACTTAAAATAACTTTATTCTCGTTATTTGTGATGAGGCTGTGTGTGTGTGTGTGTGTGTGTGTGTGTGTGTGTGTGTGTGTGTGTGTGTGTGTGTGTGTGTGTGTGTGTGTAAAAGCAAAACATACAGTTGAAACGAATCCTTATTGTCCTCACTATATTATTACACCCCCGGTATAGGGGTGTGTATAGGTTTCGCTCGATGTGTTTGTTTGTTTGTTTGTTTGTGTTCGCATATAGATCTCAAGAATGAACGGACCGATCGTCACCAAACTTGGTGAACAGGTTCTATACATTCCTGAGACGGTCCTTACAAAACTTGGGACCAGTCAAACACACGGTTAGGGAGTTATTGGTGGATTAAGATTCTACAAGGACTTATAGAGGGACATATTAATGGTCAAAGGGAAATAACCACACTTGTTAGCAGTGCCTGCTCAGTTGGTGGCAGTGAGAATGCTAAGGACGGGGGTGTTTTTCCTACCTCGGAGGAATTTCTTGTTTTTATATGCAACAAACAGTTCGGTTTTGCATGAGGTAGCGCCCATACAGTGGAATAAAAACAAGTCGCGTAAGGCGAAAATACAACATTTAGTCAAGCTCAGTCGAACTCACAGAATGAAACTGAACGCATTGCATTTTTGTCCACAAGATCGTCTGTCCACCGCTCGTGGCAAAGGCAGTGAAATTAACGATTCAGAAAAGCGCGGTAGCGGTTGTGCTGAGGAGGATATAGCACGCTTTTCTATAACTCTCTGAACGTGTTTTTAATCCAAACATATCATATCTATATGTTTTTGGAATCAGGAACGGACAAGGAATAAGATGAAATTGTTTTTAAATCGATTTGGGAAATTTAATTTTAATCATGATTTTTATATTTTTAGTTTTAAGAGCTTGTTTTTAATCCGAATATAACATATTTATATGTTTTGGGAATCAGCAAATGATGAAGAATGCAATAAACGTAATTATGTATCGTTTCATAACAATTGTAATTAATATTTTCAGATTTTTAATGACCAAAGTCATTAATTAATTTGTAAGCCTCCAAGTTGAAATGCAATACCAAAGTCCGGCCTTTGTC
>NW_027126515.1:0-5000 GCF_037325665.1 Littorina saxatilis | reverse complement strand
GCAGGTTGATGAAGAAAAAGCTGACATAGACAAAAACCAAACGTCAGAAAAACTAGCTTTTTTGTAAATTCCATGTGCACACAAAATGTATGGGAAAGCTTTCGGAATCTCGCGAGGTTTTGCACTGGGCTGCATCCCCATTAAACATACCGTTAATTGATGTTACGAACAACGACAGACCAACACTGAAAGTCACGCCACAAGACAAGACATGCAAATGAGCTGACGATTTTAACTGAACACAGTGTCTGAACGCCGCAAAACAGACAACCATTAGATCGTTAGGCCCACACAAAAAATAGTCTGTTTACGGTAACCCGACCGACCCTATTTTTTTCGCGCGACCCTAGACTTTTTTTTGGCATTTGGGGAAAAAAAAAAAGAAACAAAAATCTTTTGGGTTTTTTTGCAAAATAACGTAAACATATGTTTTTTGGGAGAAAAAAAAATCACGACCTACCGACCCTATTTTTGGGGCCTATGTTACCGTAAACAGACCTATTTTTTTTTGCCTAATCATTCTGTATATTTCGTATCAGTCTTCTATCAGTCTTCTTCCGGGAAAGTATTAATACGAGTTGCACGTAAACAAATACGAGTGACTCGGAATTTAAAAAAAAGCCACGACTAAAGCGAAGTTTGAATGTGAGTAATGAGAACTGCTCTGTGCATTTTATGTTGTCTGAAATGTGATCAATGGAGTTTCTTTGACTGTGGCTTAAACTTTGATTCAACCTTTACTGGTGCTTGTAGAAAATTGATGTTATGTGTCAAAGCTTTCAACACAATATTTATTGATGAGAACTAGTCTCTCTGATATAAAAGCAAAGATCCAAGGATGATTCTTTTAAATATCTATATAGCACACTACAAAAGCGAAATGTCTGTTTGTAAACTGAATAAAACGTTCTTATTGCCATGATTCACGATTGACTTGCAACCTTAGTTTGTCCCAAAGTCTGGCTAATTGAAATGTTCCCATCAGCTCTGGAAATATTTGTTGTTTTAACAAACAAATACACGAAATCACTGAGCCTCATATAAGCCTCAGTCACTGTGAGGACATTTGGGTAATAAACCACCAGTACATGCAAGTACACCCCAACAAGGGAAATGAATAATAGTCATCTATAAATGAGTATTCTCAATCGAGAAACAAAATGATGAGGATATGGGTTTGAATAGTTGTCCCCTGACGAGGCTACCTTTCAGTTTCCCCAAAATAACCTCTACAAAATCACACTTTCAAAGTAAGTTGTCCTAACAGCTTGAAACTGAAAATCTTGCCGAAAAGTACCATCTTTGGGAGAGGTACTTAGGGATCTCTGGGGTGCCTACTGCATTTGCCGGGTTTGGCAGACCCTTGATTTTTACCCCCAAGCTGCATCACTATCCTTCATCAGTTTCAAATGACGTAAGGACGCGCTTGCAGTCTGTCTTGCATGCATTTGTTTTATGCACAACCCTTACAATGAGTAAGTGTGTGTTTTGTTGCATGGTCATTTAAAACCAGACCGGCACGGTTGGCCTAGTGGTAAGGCGTCCGCCCCGTGATCGGGAGGTCGTGGGTTCGAACCCCGGCCGGGTCATACCTAAGACTTTAAATTGGCAATCTAGTGGCTGCTCCGCCTGGCGTCTGGCATTATGGGGTTAGTGCTAGGACTGGTTGGTCCGGTGTCAGAATAATGTGACTGGGTGAGACATGAAGCCTGTGCTGCGACTTCTGTCTTGTGTGTGGCGCACGTTATATCTCAAAGCAGCACCGCCCTGATATGGCCCTTCGTGGTCGGCTGGGCGTTAAGCAAACAAACAAACAAACATTTAAAACCCACATCGAAACCCGCCTTGTTCAGCTTCTGACAAGAATGACACCTACACCATTCCGAACGAAACAACATTTTTGCTAAGAGGGGGAAAAAAAGAAAGGTAGGTTGTTGGAACGTTTGTTATTGACAAAACAATACATTCACAAATATATCGACCCAACGGTCTTTGAAGTGCACAGACAAACAATTAATAACCAAACCTTATCTGGCTGATTTTTTCTTCCGCCTACCACGAAGCCGCAAGCGAATGAATGATTTAAGAGGGGGATTTAATTTAATTTCAATAAGAGGGGCAAGCTGAACAAAGTAGACAGTTCTGGATAATAAATAAAATGGTTGTTCTGTCAACGTACACACCAAATGTGACCCTCCACCACGAAATGAGTCGCATGTCACCTTTGCATGATTTTCATGTTTTTACATTTTCCTAAAGAGTTTTTTTTATGCTCTATCCAGTGGTGAAAACCGTTTTAGAAAAGAGCGAAAACTGTTTGAGATATAAGCCTGTGACTAAGGTGATCCTCCCACTGTTACCATACACTCCCCGGACTTATATTAAGCCTAGCGCAGAACCGCGCGAGGTGACATGCGACTCATTTCGTGGTGGAGGGTCACAAATGTGTTCATTTGTAATTGTTCTGAATCTGACTTAGTTAAAATGTACGGAACTAAATTGTTTTGTGAAGATAGCTGCTTGGCTTCACTCCTCTCTACCAACATTGTCTGATGAAGATAAAGATGTGTGTTGCATGGATTGTCAAATGAATGTGTGGTGTTTTTTTAACGGCACTGGTGATTTTAACATAAACAGTCGCATACAAAAGTTCTGCGCAAGATCAGAACGCACATGACTAGAGCCGTTTGACTAACAGCAAATTGAACTAACTTCATAGGCCAAGCTGAGGTTATCATAATCATCCGATATATTTTAATTTCCCAAAAATACAGTTGTAGGATGTTCGAGTTATTTAGCAATGAAATAAACGCCGGATAAATGTACAGGCAAAAGGAGTAATGCCAGTAAAATAGCGCAGACACACTACTACTTCCACGCGCTATGACACCCGCTTGATATTCTTGACACGTGACACGTACTTCCTTGTCATTGGCTGATCAATGTAATGCTGTTAGTTTTGTGGCCGAGTGTGCTGCCAGGGCTGGTCTTGCTTTTTGGGGGAGTTCACATGTTGACGTTTATTTTCCTTTCTCCAGAGTCTATTCAAGGAAAAAGCCCATACACACACACACGAGAAATTCTTCTTTCTTCTTCTTCTCCTTCTGCGTTCGTGTGCAGAAACTCCCACGTACACTCGTGTGTTTTTTTTTGCACGAGTGGAATTTTACGTGTATGACCGTTTTTTACCCCGCCATTTAGGCAACCATACGCCGTTTTCGGAGGAAGCATGCTGGGTATTTCCGTGTTTCTATAACCCACCGAACTCTGACATGGATTACAGGATCTTTTTCGTGCGCACTTGGTCTTGTGCTTGCGTGTACACACGGGGGTGTTCGGACACCGAGGAGAGTCTGCACACAAAGTTGACTCTGAGAAATAAATATCTCGCCGAACGTGGGGACGAACTCACGCTGACAGCGGCCAACTGGATACAAACCCAGCGCGCTACCGACTGAGCTACATCCCCGCCCTACACGAGGACGTAATCATAGGTTCACACAAAAAGCGAAGGAGAGAGAGAGAGAGAGAGAGAGAGAGAGAGAGAGAGAGAGAGAGAGAGAGAGAGAGAGAGAGAGAGAGAGAGAGAGAGAAAGTAAGACAAAGAGATAGTGAGAGAGAGAAAGAGAGAGAGAGAGAGAGAGAGAGAGAGAGAGAGAGAGAGAGAGAGAGAGAGAGAGAGAGAGAGAGAGAGAGAGAGAGAGAGAGAGAGAGAGAGAGAGAGAGAGAGAGAGAGAGAGCAAGTGTTAAAAAAAAGCGAGGATGTAAAAACGATATATGTCGCTCTCTTAATCCCCCCCTCCCTCCCCAATAACTCAACCACCACCCCACCTCCCCACATCCTATCTCTCTCACATTGAATTGCATATACATGATAAAGCGACTATCATTGTATGACTAAACCCTCTCACATGTTTGCTCTCTTTAACTCATTGTGGAATCGAGACGAGGCGGGTGGTGGCGTATAGCCTTGCTACTTGAAATCTTGGTGATGACTGATTTTCAGTGATGATGTTTTAGTTTCAGGCCGAGAAATGTGTTAATACCGCTTCACACGGCATGTGTTTTTACATTTAGTCAAGTTTTGACTAAATGTTTTAACATAGAGGGGGGAATCGAGACGAGGGTCGTGGTGTATGTGTGTGTGTGTGTGTGTGTCTGTCTGTCTGTGTGTGTGTGTAGAGCGATTCAGACTAAACTACTGGACCGATCTTTATGAAATTTGACATGAGAGTTCCTGGGTATGATATCCTCAGCCATTTTTTTCATTTTTTTGATAAATGTCTTTGATGACGTCATATCCGGCTTTTCGTGAAAGTTGAGGCGGCACTGTCACGCCCTCAGTTTTCAACCAAATTGGTTGAAATTTTGGTCGAGTAATCTCCGACGAAGCCCGGACTTCGGTATTGCATTTCAGCTTGGTGGCTTAAAAATCAATTAATGACTTTGGTCATTAAAAATCTGAAAATTGTAAAACAAATATTTTTTTATAAAACGATCCAAATTTACGTTCATCTTCTTTTCCATCATTTTCTGATTCCAAAAACATATAAATATGTTATATTTGTATTAAAAACAAGCTCTGGAAATTAAAAATATAAAAATTATGATCAAAATTAAATTTTCCAAATCAATTTAAAAACCCTTTCATCTTATTCCTTGTCGGTTCCTGATTCCAAAAATATATAGATATGATATGTTTGGATTGAAAACACGCTCAGAAAGTTAAAACGAAGAGAGGTACAGAAAAGCGTGCTATCCTTCTCAGCGCAACTACTTCTTGTCAATTTCACTGCCTTTGCCATGAGCGGTGGACTGACGATGCTACGAGTATACGGTCTTGCTGCGTTGCATTGCGTTCAGTTTCATTCTGTGAGTTCGACAGCTACTTGACTAAATGTTGTATTTTCGCCTTACGCGACTTGTTTTCATTGACCAAATCCAGCGAGGATCAGAGACAAGAGGTTAGTGACGGAGGGTTTGAAACAAAAGAATGTCAC
>NW_027126514.1:0-7500 GCF_037325665.1 Littorina saxatilis | reverse complement strand
CTCTGTCGTCGACCTCCTGAGACAGGTTGTACTGGGTGACCTGACGTTGATTAGCTACTAAAGTGAACACTGAAACAATTTCTTTTGTCTTCGCAAGTTATCTGGCTGTTTGATCCAATTATCAAAAGAATTGAGACTGTCATTTTGACAAGGCATTCACATGAATGCTTGCATCAACAACTCAGACATATCGTATATATACACTTCGTAGTCAAACACTACTAACACTTCACTATTCTATCCACTGACCTCTCCCTATAGGTTACTTTATGCGTGTCTGGCTCATTAGCAATGACGCTTCACTAAATGAACATCCCACTCATCCTCCTCTCCCAATTCGTTATGCATGTGAGTACACTCTTATTCACATATTTTTGCCAACCGAGTCAAAGTTATGACTGGCAAGCCCTCTCAACCGTATCCCATGCACGAGTGGAGCTCGCACATGCGCACGAATGTTAGAAAATGACGTTCGGCAGCGCATGCGCTGTCAGTCATAATATGATGCATCTGGGAGATTTTGAGGGGTGATGGCTTGAGTTATGATGTGCCTGAGGAAAGTGTCATTCCGTGAGTCTAGAAATGTCTTCATCTTAGTGCTGGCATTTTATTTTTTTTATTTTTTAGTGAAGGCGAATGAGTATGAGAAGGGAGTGTAATATAACTGATGGGTTAATTTTGGATAGCCTGTAAAAAGTGGGTTTGCTTGCGAGTTCTCTGGATTTTGCTGGTACACACGGTGTGAACATTATGCATTTTTGGTGTTATAGGAGATCTTCTCTCTTCTGACCAAGGCTAAGACACCATAACACTTTGTGCAATACGGTTGGACGTGTAAAAGTTCATCTGTTGTTTTTGCTCGCGTGATAAAAGCTTACTCGACGTTGATTAGATAGACACATCGATAGAGGATCACACACACACACACATACACACACACACACACACACACACACACACACACACACACACACACACACACACACACACACACACACACACACACACACACACACACACACACATACACACACAAGTGGCACAAACACACACACACACACACGCACAGAACGCCGTGTGTGTTGTGTTGTGTTATGTTGTGTTGTGTTGTGTTGTGTTGCGTTGTGTTGTGTTTTGTTGTGTTGTGCAGCGCTGTCAGTCAGTGTTTGATTGTAATTTTCGTAATTCTTTTCTCTTTTCAAGGGTAGTCCCAGGACTAACAGACCCAAGTCTAGGTCCGTGGCCAGGACTGCCAAAAACTCAAGACTACACTATTTGTAAAGAAGGAAGTGAATAACTTTGTTCAGTCATGTAACCGCAATGTTCACTGCAATAAGACACCTTCAATACTTCTACCAGCAAAGATGTTAAAACGATACGCTCTCTCTGCAGATAGACTCTGGCGCTACAAGCTTCACGTGCAGAGATCCCTCCTGAAGACCCTCCAATGCAAAGACTCACAGACCAACCAGCTGGAAACGATGCCACTCAATCAATATTGCTTGTACTTCTCTCTCTCTCTCTCTCTCTCTCTCTCTCTCTCTCTCTCTCTCTCTCTCTCTCTCTCTCTCTCTCTCTCTCTCTCTCTCTCTCTCTCTCTCTCTCTCTCTCTCTCTCCCTCAGTGATCGAAATCGTTAGATAACTGAACAGACTTGGCTGCCATTCGGCAAAGGTGTTTTTCAAACTGTTTGACGCACGGATCGCCCCTATGCTCTTGTATGGTTCAGAGCTATGGGGATATGGAAAGTATGACTCTGTGGAAAGGGTCCACCTGTTTGCGTGTAAAAAGTTTCTGAAAGTGACAATTCGAACTCCAAACAACATTGTGTATGGTGAATTGGGAAGACATCCGCTGTATATTAACTCTGCAGTCAGATGTGTGAAATACTGGTTTACACTGCTGAAGCAAGCTGATTCAAGATATTCCAAGATTGCATATACAGCTTTATGTAATTTGGCATCGAAGGGCCACACAAATTGGGTCTCACATGTGCAGAGTCTTTTATGTTGTAATGATTTTGCTGCTGTGTGGATGTACGGAATGGTTGGGAATGAGAAGTGTTTCTTACAAGAGTTTAAAAGACGTTTACAAGATTGTTTTTGTCAAGAATGGTTCTCCTTTTTAGAATGCAGTGAACGTTTCGACATTTATAATTGTTACAAAACATGCTTGGAAAAAGATAAATACATTGAATTAATCGAAGATATTAAGTACAGAGTTGCTCTTACTCGTTTCCGCGCAGGAGTATCCGAAATCAACGCTCACAAGTTTCGGTACGCACTAAACCAAACGACAAGAAACTGTCCTCTCTGTACAGCTGATAAAGAAGATGAACACCATGTTGTATTTTTATGTCCTTTTTATCAAGACCTTCGAGCAAAGTATTTGAAAATCTCGAACTCTAAGACGCTGCAACAACAACTTGTGTATTTCTGTGGCAGTAATGAGGATAATGTGATGAACAGCTTCAGCAGATTTGTGTTCTTCATGTTACAGAAGAGACGAACCCTTATAAATCAGGTTCAGTGACATGTCATCAGGATCTTAATGTATTTGTTGAATTTTATGCGTGACTATAATGTATAACTGTGCAGATACTATTGCTGTTATTTTAACCACTATTGTAAGGGGCTGTGGCCTTAGACAATTACAGATTTGTTCTTGTTCTTGTTCTTGTTCTCTCTCTCCCTCCCCCTCTCTCTCTCTCTCTCTCTCTCTCTCGCCCGCTCTCTCTCTCTCTCTCTCTCCCTCTCTCTCCCCCTCTCTCTCTCTCAGTGGCTGAAGTTACCCCTCAATGGGCGAGGGCTGGATGAAAAAAAAGCATGTTGAGCTAGCATTGCTTATTCTTTCACCCACGACAGATACATTTCTAGTTCTCGTTCTCCCCGTCTCCCTCTCTCTCTCTCTCTCTTTCTCTGTCTCGCGCTCTCTCTCTCTCTCTCTCTCTCTCTCTCCCTCCCTCTCTCTCTTTCTCTCTCTCTCTGTCTGTCTTTCTCTCTCACTCTCTCTCTCGTTCACTCTCTCTCTCACACACTCTCTCTCTCGTTCACTCTCTCTCTCTCACTCTCTCTCTCTCACCCCTCTCTCTCTCTCCCCCTCTCTCTCTCTCTCTCTCTCTCTCTCTCTCTCTCTCTCTCTCTCTCTCTCTCTCTCATCCGAGTCGATCAAAGGGGAAATGTTTCCACGAGGCACAGAGGTAAGAGGGGGTTATGTCAAGGAGGTAGACCAACCACTTGTAGCTCAGGAGATTCCCCTCAGCTTCTCGAAGAGCGTTTCGGACAGGTATCTGGGTCTATACATTGTGAACGGTTGATGTATCAGATTGAAATGTGGCGGTCTGGTTGCTTCTCAGAACCTTGTTAATTTGAATGTATTATTTATGGGTATTTGTGAAACCGTGAAACACAAGGCAAACATATGGCCCTTCTCTCGCCAAATAAACAGGATTCAACATAAAAAAAAACGCTAAAATGTTGGAAGACTTGGGTTGATGTGTTTAATGTTTTTGTTTCACATTAAGAAACTCTCTTCAGAGTTAACATAACCCACCATTTGTCGTTCTGACATGGAACAAATAGATATATACGATTTTTAGTATAATATATTCTTATTTATTCAACATAGAATATATTTCGCATGTGTACGTCGGGCGTAATCATTTTCAACCTCGTATGTCATCTTCTGATCCTCCATCGATCCCCTTCCCCTCCTATAGCCGCCCCCACCTCCTTCTCCTCTCTCCGAAGCACCCTTTGATACAACGAATAATGTAACAAAAACGAATAATGTAACAATTGTTACATTATTCGGGGGTAGCCCTTTTTTCAACTTAGAAAAAGTTAGACTTAGATTAGAAAAAGTGTAAAATAGCTCAAAATACAGTCTCGGGTTAGGGTTAGCATCCACTCTCAAAAATCACATGTCACTCACATGGCATGCACGCTATTTGCAGAATCAGTGACGCCACTCGCACACATGCACAGACAGATAGACACACGCCGTTATACTCTGATTCTACCACCCTCCCCCTCTACCCCTACCCCCCACTCCCTCTTTCTCTCTCCCCTCGTTCTCTCTCTCCGGGATTTTTTAAAATTTTAATTCTTTTAATTTTATTATTATTCAGCCACAAATTAATATAAACATGTTCTACATTCATAAAAAGCAAATAAACCTACAAAACCGCTCCAGTCCAACCATATTCCGCGTACACAATCATTACTTCCATCCCCATTTTGAAATATCGCAACAACAGACTTCCAAACACGATCATATGTGTTCTCTGTTTGCATGTTTGTCCAGTGTCTTGTCCCAACATAATGCATATTAACTCTACATGTCCCAAGATAGGCCAAATGGTTCTAAGAGGACGTTAAAACTAATTGTCATCATCATCTCTCCGGGCTAACCGTCATAACAGCCCATCAGAACGCCCTCTTCGTGCACCCAGGTCCGCAGCCAATCAGAAACCCACTTTGGGCACACATGTTAACCCGTGATTTGTAAAAATGTAAAATGTTTTACAAATCACGTAAATGCGCCCGATATTTAACTCATAATCTCCAAAGATTTTTGTTTCTTTGTTTGCTTAACGCCCAGTCCACCACGAAGGGTGATATCAGGGCGGTGCTGCTTTGACATTTAACGTGCGCCACACACAAGACAGAAGTCGCAGCACAGGCTTCATGTCTCACCCAGTCACATTATTCTCGGACCAACCAGTCCCAGCACTAACCCCATAATGCCAGACGCCAGGCGGAGCAGCCACTAGATTGCCTATTTTAAAGTCTTAGGTATGACCCGCCCGGGGTTCGAACCCACGACCTCCCGCTCACTGGGCGGACGGACGCCTTACCACTAGGCCACCGTGTTGCGGTATCTCCAAAGTGAAGGGATCTATTGAGAAAAAAAAATGTAATTACTTTTTTGTCCCATCGCTTGGAAATTGGGGTCGCTTCCTCCCAGTGGAAAGCTAGCAGTAACAGAGTCGCGCTACCCCAAAGTCAAGGGATCTATTAGTCCCGTTTCGCCGTTATCCCATTTCACCCCCATCCCATTTCGCGACATTTTACAGGCCAAGTGTCATTTTACCACCATATCATGTACCTTTAGCTCCACTTCCCATTTTGGCGCAATCCCGTTTCGCCGTTAGCCCATTTTGCCCCCATCCCATTTTTGCGACATTTTACAGGCCAAGTGTCATTTTACCACCATATCATGTACCATTAGCTTCACTTCCCATTTTGGCGCAATCCCGTTTCGCCGTTATCCCATTTCGCCCCCATTCCATTTTTGCGACATTTCACAGGCCAAGTGTCATTTTACCACCATGTCATACCACTAGCGCCACATTCCATTTTGTCGCCATGCCGTTTTGCCGTCATCCCATTTCGCCGCCATCCCTATTTTGCGACATTTTGGATTGTGGCAAAAATGGGATTTTGCGTAAACGGAATGTCTTCCTAGTTGAATAACGCAGTATAGTAGTATAGTGAGGCTTGGCAAGAAGAATACATGAAAAATGGGATGGCGGCCAAATGGGAAGGTGTCAAAATGGGATGTCGCGCTATTGTTATGACACGGTAGTAAAATGACGCTTGGCTTGTAAAATGTCGCGACAATGGGATGGGGGCGAAATGGAATGGCGGTGAAACGGCATGGCGGCCAAATGGGATATGGTGTCAAAATGGGATGTCGCGCTATTGTTATGACATGTTAGTAAAATGACGCTTGGCTTGTGACATGTCACGAAAATGGGATGGGGCAAAAAATGGGACGGCGGCAAAATGGGATTGCACCAAAATGGGATGTGGATCTAAAACCACCCCCACCACTCAGCGTAGAGGCTCTAAACAAGAAAAAATAATAATAATAATAAAAGGCATGCATTACTTTGTGGAATGCGATATTTTTACATTTGTACAAATCGCGGTTTTAGGTTCGACGTGATTTGTAAAATGTTTTTACAAATCACGGGTTAACAACACACAATGTTTTTCATGAATTCCCTGCAGATCCGAATAATCCTTAACAAAACACAGTGGGCAAACCTATTACAGCGCTATTTTGGAAATATAAATTCGGTTTCGAGCTTGTACAAAAACAATGTTACCAGTTTAATGAAAGAAACAAGATTAAGACTGTTGCATTGTGGTAGCCTTCGTACTACATTCCATAAATATTCTGTTGTTAGAATGGATAAATCCCATAGTGCAGATTTAACATAGCTCGTATTGTGTTAGAGAAATAGATTTCATTGACCTTTTGTTCTATTCCTGTAACAAACAAAAATATTGGTAAAACAATAAACAGAAATTCTATCTTATAAAAGCAAACAACAATCTAATTATTCATTGGTATTGTACATAATTCTGAATATTTACACTCAGATAGCAATTACTCTTCTTGTGCTTGCAAAATATGTGTCGGTGTGTATCGATATGGAACTCCATTAGAAACTAGACACATTTTTAGTTACGAATAAAGGTTTAGGAACATAGAATCAAAGAAAAGAACAAGTTACAGAACGAAAAAGATTGGACCTGATGTCGGAAAAAACCCCATCCCAAAACAAGCAAACAAAACCGCGACGACACTTATCTTAATTCCTGTCCAAAAGTGTTTTTTTCCACGTGTATTTCATCAGGAGGTTTGAAGCCCCACACACATATGGGAAAGCCCAGGCTAATAATGGCGGCCACCATGTGCTATGTCCCAAACCCTACTACAAGTCGGGAATAACACATTAAAATACTCATATTAATTCGCACGCACATTTACAAACATAAATATTCATTATCACACACACATTCATGCACCTGCCTGCGGGCATATAATGCAATGCATTTCCAAAAATATGATGACATTTGTTTTTCCTCCCATAAGGAAAAACATATTTCTTATATCCGGAGTCTCCCGATAAGAAAATCCTCGAATGTAAGAAAGCAAAAATAATTTCTCCTGGACACTCTTATAAACCCTTTGTTCTTGACCTCACTGGGTGAAGGGTCATTCGCATCATTACGCACGAATTTGTGTGCATCACAATAATTATCAGTGTAGTGTTTCCTAGTGAAATATATTTATAGAGAAAATCTCGATAGCAATTTCAAGGAAAAGCTACATCCGCCACGAATAATGTAACAATTGTTACATTATTCGTTTTTGTCACATTATTCGTTGTATCACCCTTGGCCCGGATTCCAACAAAACATCCCACGCCAAACTTTTTAGCCAGTTTATCAAAAACAAACAAAACATAACCCCAAAAAATCTATGCATCTCTCCCATTATAATTAAAAGTGTGTCTTTTTTGATAAATCAGTGTGCACCTGTTCACTCATACACGCCGATACCACATTCAACACGTCATCGGTCTCGGCTGCCTCAGACTATTTCCAGAAACAGCCTCATCGCTCAATCACATGTTCTTCCCTCCGACACTAAGGTAAACACCCGAGACAGAGAGACCTGGAGGTCGAGAAACGAAAAAAAAAAC
>NW_027126513.1:25000-51151 GCF_037325665.1 Littorina saxatilis | reverse complement strand
GGAGAAAGGGAGAATGTACGTTCTGGCTCACCGATTCCGACAGACCCTAAATATTAACGCAAAATAGGCTTCTGGACTAAACTTTTACTAAAATGAAACATGCGACAAAATCAGAAAAATACTGCATAAATCCATACAAAAAAAATACAGTAAAGTAAGGTTGTTTTGAACCAATGCCGGGTCTGTCGGAATCAGTAACCCAGAACGTACATTCCCCCTTTCTCTTATACAACATTCTTAAGCTCAATACGCTCTCTCATTTACAAACTTTACTTCATATGTTCTTTCACTGTTAGAATTATATCTGATACATGCAATGTGACTGTCTAAACGAATAGTTAACTCTTTACAAGTGATTCTATTTTTACTTTTTCTTCCCGTCCTATTTGAATCCCCTTTTTTAAAAACTGCTTTTTCAGATCTTCTATATCGATTGGCTTGTTATATTCAGCTCGTGTTTTTGTTTGAATACTTGCTTTCTTACTTTTGTAGTCATCAAAGTCTGTTTGTATCTGTTTGAATTCTTCGTCAGAAACTTTTGAATCTTCAAGTGCTTTACTGATAGACAGTTTTAGGCTAGACAATTTTGATGATGCAAGAGTGGAAATGGATTCGTGTTTTTCAAGCTTTTTCACAATTTTTTTCATTATAGCTGATGCTATAAATGATAAACCACCAACTGCTGCTGCGACACCACCTAGGATTAGAGAAACTGGAGTCCCTACTCCGGTAGCTAACAGAATTGTTCCCGTTACACCTGCAGCTGATGCAAGGATAGTAGAACCAGTGCTGGCATTAGAAAGGCTGTTGTAAGTTGTTGAGTACTTACGTCTAGCGCGAGAATATTTTTCTAATTCATCTTCTAGTTGTTTTTGTATATTACTAATGTGTGCCAGTCTAAATTGTTGACTTTCTGCTGCACTTTCATCAATATTAGGATAAAGCTTCACACTGCTAGTCATCTTTTTAATGCAAAATATAAAATATTTATCTTAATTCTCACTGGCCAGTGTTTCTGCTAAGCTTTGAAGCTGTTCATTGCTTAACACCTTATCTGTATAGTAGAAAGCAATCAAATCAAGATAAGTAAGATTAATACTTCTTATTTCTGTTAAATTATTTATATCTGCGTTAACAACAACATTTTGGTTTGACGTCTGTTTTTTTATTGTGTTAGAATCCTTTTGAACAGCAATAAATACTCTGACTTCTTCAACATTTAATGGTCTCCAGTTGAGATTTATTCCTCTCATTAGAACAGTGTTTGTGGTTTCTTCCCTTTTCCTGACAACTATATCAAATATCATAGTTGCATTCTGCCCTATTGGAAGCTTGGGTATAAAATCGACAATGGTGTCAGCGTCCTTTTCAACACTTTGTTTTCTGTGAATGAGATAGTTGTTCTTATGGAAAGGTTTAACTGCAACTTCTCCCCTGCTGTTAAACGCAGGAACAAGGCTAACAATTAGTGGTTTAGCATTGATTGACTTACGGAATGTGTCGTCTTTTCCAACAAGAGTGTATGGACTCACAAATTCAAACTTCATTTCCCAGTCAATCTTTTTCATAACAGGACTAAGTACCCATTTTTTATTCTGATGTTTCCACATGTAGAATGTGTCATCGACAATTGGATCAGGTACATTAACATCACGGATTTGACCTAGTTTGAGGAATCTTGGTTTCTTTTCATCGTCGATTTCCTTTCTCTTGTAATGACCAGTGTCTGTAAACTCGAATGCATACACTGCACCAACTTCAGCATTGCTCTCAAAGTCGATAGCGTCTGCTAAATCTTTCAACTCTATAGTTGAACATGCAACAGGATAAGCTATTGTAGGTCCACTCGACATTTTAATACTCAATATTTTATGGAACTATTTCCAATGTAATGTTAAACAAACAATCAACTGGTTGTCCACTTTGATTTTTCAGATCAATGTGTAGGAATTCATGACACCCTTCCTCCAAGTCCTTGAACTGAAGTGTCTTAAATGTTGGCACGTGCATTTTACAAAAAGAGGCATCACTCGGTGGAAGAATCCTAAGCAGATCAGAACGCTGATCATTAAACAGATTATAGGATGTGTTAAGCTCTCTCATGTGAACAAACAGTACACTGTTAACATCCATGTCAATGGGACGTGTTCCCTTGTATATTTTTGTAATTCCAAGCATATCAAGGAGTTTGGTTGGAAACTCAACGTTTACTTCTCTAGTTTTGGGCATAGTAAGAGTAGCAATGAGACTTGCATGATTTAAACTCGCTGTAATACCTACTGGAGCAAACAATTCTTTCTCTAAAGTGCAGAAGTCATAGTAACCATCTTCTACAGAATGTGTTTTACCATTAATTCTAACCCAGTTGTTATTCTTTTTTTTACTGATATTATACCAAGTAACCTTGTACATAATTTCATGCAGTGCAACTTTCATTCCTCCATTTTGATTGTTGATAGGGTT
Source organism: Littorina saxatilis (assembly GCF_037325665.1). Lineage (NCBI taxonomy): Eukaryota > Metazoa > Mollusca > Gastropoda > Littorinimorpha > Littorinidae > Littorina > Littorina saxatilis. The sequence continues at coordinate 48,688 of NW_027126513.1, read as the reverse complement.
TGCAAGTTTAACTGGCACACCAGTCTTCACATTTGTTAGTGTGATAAACATTTTTTATTCAACAACAAAAATGATTCAGTATAAATTCAACAAAGACGTTAAATACAAAACTGGACCATATTACAATCCAAAGACTATTTCTTTCCATGAGTTGGACTTTGCTGTAACAGAAACAGAATCCATTCGCGTTAAAGTGCCTGACCCATTCCATTCTTACCTAAATCCCCCAATCAAAAATGATAGTGTTCCAAAGATGTGGAACTCTCACCCAATTCAGTTCTATCAGAATCAGTTAAACTTTGCAATATTCTGTGCAACCACAGGATGTGGAGTGTCCTATGCAGACCACATGAATAATTCAAACTTACTGACAAAGTGTGTGTACACATTTCACGTTTACTATCAGTGCAGGAGAATCTTGTCTGAACTTCAGGCACCAATGCCGCATGAAAAGAGCTGGAACCCATTCAACAATAGGATAAACATGAAAGTGTATGAGCGTCTCTGCAATGAATTCAATATAGATTTTAAGACCGACTTTAGGCAAAAGCAAGACAAAAACCATGGCATGGGAACACTATATTTATGGGGTGTCCACAGGAGGTATAATTTTGATTACTGGCCAGGTCATACATCTTTTTCTTCAAATGTGCAGGTACAGTTAGGATCAATAGAACAACAGCACCACAATGCATGGACTACTTTTATATTAGACACCGGCAAAGGTTTCACTGGATCAGGTGTTGAAAGGATCAATGAATCTATCCGAACATATGCGTGGTGCTTGCTAGGCTCGCAGGCACAGACACGATCAAACATAATGAGAACAAGCACAGGGTTTGGTGCACAGAAACAGTTGTTATCAAATTTAGAAGATGTCATAAACTCTGCAGTTGATCTGCCTTCCAGCATCAAAAGGTATCAAGACTCTCTCCGTTATGCAAGATCAAAAGTTGACTTTGCTGTTGGTAACGGCCTTTACATGTTACCTTCTGATCTCCAGCTGCAGATTGGAACAATAACAAATTATAACAATGAAATCATTATTGCTAGTGACACCCAGCCGCTTGGAAAGGGTGAAGAACTGAATTCAGAAATCAGAACGATGCTACAGCCATATCACAATGAACAGAAACAAAGCGTGACAAGTGAAGATCGGGCTGCAGGTGAAGATCATTCTGTCACTAGGGATGATCAAGCTGTTAGTATTAGTGATGATCATGAATCGCAGAAGACTGCTCTAGTAATTGGTGGAGTGGGTGTAGGCTTACTTTTGCTTTATTCTCGTTAGCAGAACACCTGCAATTAAAACTATTAGAGTCCAGAGATGTTCAGCCATGAAACCAACAACTTTACCTGCAAAAGATAACAGCCAGCTAACAATTGAACCAATGATTCCTGGAAGTGCATCCAAAGCTTTTGCTGCTAGTTTCTTTAATAGTTCTGCAATGTGTTTGAGTTGTTTCTTTACCCATCCCGGATCAGATGGAGATGAAGGTGAAGGTGGAGGTGGAGGTGTGACAGTGCCACCTGTGAGTGTTAACACTAATGTGCTTATTGCAAATCCTAACGCAGTTAGTATACTAGCTATTGTGATTCCCTGCTCTCTGAAAAGCGTTCTAATTCTTTCAGCAAGAGTTGTGTCTTCGTAAAGGATTCTTTGAATTGTATTTTTTATTCTGCTGACCTGTGTTCTCAGTTGTTCTCTATTGTTACTTAGAACTTCTAACCTTATGGCTTTCTCCTCCTGCAAATCTTTTAAACGCTTAGAAATTCTGTTTTTTACTTCTTGTTCTAGGTTCAAATCATCAGCATCAGCAAGTTTTTGTTTCTCTTTGTTTATATCTTCATCCAGCTGACCTAGTTTTGACAGATTATTTGCTATTTCACCTCTGATGGTTTGTAGTGATTGATTAAGGGCTTCTATTTCTCTCATAGGTAATAGTTCATGTGGAGTCTTCAGTGAAGTTTCCTCAGAAAAAGAAGTCTCTATCTCTTGTATAAGTTGATCAGCCTCTTCTGCAAGTTTATTAAGATCTTGCAATGGAACAGATTCTATTTGAGTAGCAGTTGGTAGTCCTAGTTCTGCTTGTTGAAGTAAGGAAACAACATGGGAAGGTGATGACCGTGTGCTAGGCACAATATCTAATTGCCTAAGTCGATTAGCAGTAAGTTTTTGTTTTAGTGAAACTTTTGATAGAAACTTAGCAGGATTAGATTTATATGTAAGTTGGACTTTTTCTCCTTTATCGCTAGTTGTATATAAATGATTTGCTTCCATTTTGAACTGGTTTGGATCTAAAACATCAGGTTCTTCTCCTAAACTTTTGTAGAAATCTCTAACTTTACCTTCCAGAAGTTCATGTCGTGCCACCTCATAATGCAGTGAATGATGGTAGGGAACCAAAGGGATTGCTTCGCTCATGTCGTCCGCTGGCTCAAATAAATCTTCAAATCCACCTTCTGCCATTTGTAACTTATTTTTTATTTTGAAAATAAAAAAAGATGGCACAATCGTTCGGTTCTGTTCTTGATCCTTACAGAAGGCTGAAAGAACCTCTCGGGGTAAAAGGAATAAGGCAAACAGTTATAGTTACAAATAATCCTTCTACTATTGATCAGAATGAAATACTTACTGTTAGGTTTCCTAATCTAGGTAAGAACGATGTTATTGTACCGGGCACTGTAAGACTATCATTCAAATTAGAATTAGAATCTGGCTCAGATGCAAATAGGACTTTGGCTTATAATGTAGGAAGAGCAATTGTGAGGAAGATTACTGTCAAACTGGAAGGGCGGGAAGTGATGTCATTGAATAATGCAGATGTATTTTTAGTTTACGCAGATAATTGGTTAACTGACAATGAAAAGAAAAACAGAGTGTTTCAAGGGATTCAGTCAGACAATGGGATAAAAGTTAGAATAGGAGCAGGAGATAAAGCTGACAACAAAAAAGATAACGCTGTCAATGTTGCTTTTGGAAACAAATTTTGTATTCCACTTGACTTTGAACTCATAAATTCACATCCTCCCTTCTATCAAGGAGCATTGCGTGACAGGCTGTCATACGACCTGACTTTCAATAGTTATGATCGTGTTATGCTTTCACAAGACCCGGAAGCAAAGTATAAGGTGTCTGGAATTTCTTTAGAGTTTGATGTTGTAAACCATCCTGAACTGGCTAGACTTATAGAAAATCAGTACAGTTCTAAGCTGCCTATCTATTATGAAAGAGTGTTGAATCACAGTACACTTTCAAAAAGCCAGGCCGATCCAATCTGGAACATTAACTTGAATACACCAGCTAGGTCAATGAAGGGAATACTTATGTTGTTTGAGGAACCAAAAGATTCATATGAAAGGCAAATAGAAAAGTTTTACAATCCACTAATCAATAGAGTATATTGCACAATTGAAGGGCAGCCAAACCAAATATTTGCATCTGGCATGCTGCCATACCAACACTATGATGAAGCAAGAAAGTACTTTACTGGAGGAAGATTGAAAGACCCAACATCTGATCTTGTGGCTAAAGATCTGCATTTACACGGTGTTGGCGTAGAAGATTTCTTGACAAATAAATATGCGTTATGGCTGGATCTCAGAACAACTGACGACAACAAACTGCATGGAAGTGGAAGGCGAATTGAAAACGGATCAGAAGGAATCACAATACAAATTGAAAAGGAAGTAGGGAGTAGTAGTAAATCAGTTAAGATCTACGTGTTTGTTGTGTCAGATGCGCAGTTAAACATCTCTGAAAGCAGATTACAGGATATTGTTTATTGAACGTGTTAAAATGAAGTATCTAGATTTTCTTCCAAAAGATCCACACTGTTCTTTGATTTGTGGGGCAACAGGTTGCGGCAAAACAAGATATGTTTTGGATTTATTACAGACTGTTTACATAAATCACTTTGAACACATAGTCATATTCTGTCCAACCATAAAGCATAACAGAACATACAAGGAGAGAAAATTCATATGGTCTGATCAAAATATATTTATTGTAAATCCTTCTGATCGTCTAAATGTTTGCTTGGAGCATTATTTCGATCTTTTTCAGAACACACCAACACTGTTTATTATTGATGACTGTGCAGCAGAACGTGACATTGTTAGAAAGAAAAGTGCACTAGCAAAGCTTGCATTCAGTGGACGACATGCATTAATATCAGTTTGGATATTAACACAAAAATACAATGCAGTTCTGAAAGACTTTAGAGAGCAACTCAAAACAATAACATTGTTCTATTCAAAGGACCGTGACAGTTTTGAAGAGTGCCTTCGAGAAAATGATGTCATTGAAAACAAACAGGAGAGAGAAAGAATAAAGAATAATCTGAAATCTTCTAAGCACTCGAAACTGGTTTTAAAAACTGATCAACCAGTTCAGTATGTATGTTTGTAGAAATCCTTGCTAAGTTCTTACTCAAGTTTTTACTAAGTTCTTGTCAAGTTCTTACTCAAGTTCTTACTCAAGTTTTTACTCAAGTTCTTACCAAGTTCTTACTCAAGTTCTTGTCAAGTTCTTACACAAGTTCTTGTCAAGTTCTTGTCAAGTTCTTACTCAAGTTCTTGTTAAGTTCTTGTCAAGTTCTTGTCAAGTTCTTGTTAAGTTCCTACCTAAGTTCTTACTCAAGTTCCTACCTAAGTTCTTGTTAAGTTCCTACCTAAGTTCTTACTCAAGTTTAATTTCTAGATTTTAATTTTATTCTGCATCAAAATAAAATGAACTGTGATGAATTGCTGATGCAGACTGCTACAGATATTGAAATCTGTGACAGTAGGACTATACCTGATAAAAAAGAAAGATTGTATTCACTTGCTGTTTGTGGAAAAACAAAACACTACCTTGGGCAGCAGTTAACTGTGGAAGAAGTACAACATCTTTCCTCAGAAGATATAGAAAAGTATCATGGACGGTATGAATCAGTGCTTGGTTCTAAGATGGTTAGAAGTATTGGACAGACTGTTATAGGTTTGTACACAAAGATTTTTGGACATTTTACACCTCTCGACTCGGAGGAAGACTTAACACATGATCTAACTCATGACCCTGTTGTTTCCAAGTCCCTCGAATCTCTTGCCTGTGGCCTGTATTATCGATTTGGTTCTTTATTAGTACCATTTGTTGCTGGATTAATTACTTTCAAACACATTAATTTTCAGAATAAAAAAGATGACAGATCAGTTGAAGCAGACAGTGGAGCAGACGAAAATACCAGAAGTGAACACAGTGACAAAGAAACCTGGTAGAGTAGAAGCAGGAAAAAAACTAGCCGAATGGAACAGACAAAAAAAGTTAAATCAAAAGGCAAAGCAGAACATTATGTCTGAAGTTGAGCAGACACCAAACATTCCTGAAGTGACTAAGGTCACACAAACTGATCAAGAATTAAAATCTTCATTTCTATCATACAGAAAAGTAGCTGTAGCAGCTGTTGTTGGAGGAGGTGGATACTTGCTTTACAAACTTTGGCAAGGCAAATATAAAGTGTCAGAAAGACCAAAATCAGAAAGACCAAAATCAGAAACACCAAAACCAACAAACAAAGCAGTACAAACAATAACAAAGCCCACAGTAGTACCTGCAGTGGATTCATTTCATATGGAATAATTTTAATATTTTAATTTTGATAACATAAAAATGAGTTCTGAAAAGACAATAGTTAATCTAGTTTATCACGCTGCAGTGATTGGAGGCTTGAGTGTAGGTTACACAATGCTGGGTAAAAGTCTCATCAGAATGAAACCAGCCGACTTGGGAAAGTTAGACTTCGAAGACGGTGCTAAACTAATTGGTGTTGTGACAGCTTCCTTTGCAACAAAAGACTTTTTGGTGAAGCAAGGAATTATTCCAGAAAATATAAACATGTAAGACAATAAAATGGCTAGCTTGGTTATGATGGTGGGAGGTGCGATTGTAAATGCGCTTGCATTTTCTGGCAGCAACTATTTGTTTTCTAAACTGCAAAATGGTGAAGAGAGGGAAAGGCACAACAAAGCCATGGAACAACTGGCGAAAGCACAGGATGAATACGAGAAGAAACGAATTGCGCAGTTAGACTTTATGAATGATAAACTCAGGCAGCAAGGACATGCAAACAAAACCTTTGCCAATGTTGATGCAGCCATTCAAGAATATTATCTTGTAACTGGAAAGAAAATGAAGACAAGTGCTCCTCCAAAACTGGGTGACTTTTATCAGCCTTCAGAAGAGCAGAAGGTGGGCGAGATTGTTTTCATTGTTATTGGTATGGCTGTTGTTTACTTTATTGCGCGTGCTGTCAAATCTTAATATTCTGTCATTTAAAAAACCATGAGTGATGCTTTGTTATCTAAAATATATTATTCCCCAAAAGGATACTGGAAAGGAAGAACTGCTATTGACAAGCTCAGTGACGCAGCAGGTGTTTCTCAAGATATAGCAAAGAAATGGTTGTCAAAGCAGGCAGTTTGGCAGATCTATTTACCTGCACCAAGAAAAATTACACGACCACACTTTGTTAACATTAAACCGAATGACACTCATCAAATAGACCTGCTGTATTTACCGCATGACACAGTCAGAAGGAAGAAATATAAGTATGCACTGACTGTAGTTGATGTTGCAACAAGATACAAAGATGCTGAACCGTTGACAGAGAAAAGTGCTATAGCTACAGCTGTTGCCCTGCAAGAAATTTACAGACGTGGACCACTAAAGTATCCCAGAATGATTCAGTGCGATGATGGTAAGGAGTTTAAAGGAGCTGTCAACCAGCTTCTGTTAAAACATCATGTTACAGTGAAGAGAGGTATTCCAGGAAACCACAGGTCACAGGCTATTGTTGAGAGCTTTAACAAACAGTTGGCAGAAAAACTGTTTTCATATCAGTACCATCAGGAATTTTTGGACACAGAAAGTAAATTGCGTAACACTGAATGGGTCAAAAGATTACCATCAGTACTTAGAGCAATGAATCTGGAGGTATTTAAAGCTACAGGGTTAAGACCAGTTGATGCAATCAAACAGAAAACAATACCTGTTGCTCCAAAGTCAACAACACCAGTGGCATTACTACCTTTCAATCAGAAAGTCAGATATTTATATGCACCCGGTGAAGCTGAGGGTGACAGCAGGAAGCGTGCAACGGATCCAATCTGGAGTATTGACATTCATGAAATCAAGAGAGTAGTAGAGACAAATCCACCTATATATTACTTGAGAGAACCAGCACCGCAAAGAGCCTTTGTAAAAGAGGAATTACAATTAGTTCCACGTGGTACAAATGTTAAATGATTTTTTATTTCAGATTTTATAGTGTTAACAAAAATGGAAGCTCTGAGAAAGAATTCTAAGCAACTTCATTTTTTTGATTTATATTTTTATTTTGAGTTATAAAATCAAACTCACAGCGATGGAAGACTCTGTATTAGAATCTTTATCGACAGTATTTGACACCGTTGAATTACAAGTAACGGATCCTCAAAATGTGCAGTCCAGTGTGCAAGACGCCATTGAACAAATTCCAAACAATTTGTTGATTGAACCTCCAGTAAAAGTGCAGATAGTCAGTTTAATAAAATACAAAACAGTCAGTGATGAGGTGCTAGAAGTTCATGTTTCAACCAGACAACTAGCACTTAATTCTATGGCAGAATTGAATGGAAACTGGGCAGATGAAATGATGAAACGGTTTGAGCAAGCTGCAGAGGATGCAAAGATGAAAGGATCCGGATGGTCAGAAGGTGAAATTCTAAAAATAGAATTGAAGCTAAGTAAATTTGCCCCCATCAGAGGTAGAAGTTACATACCTTTACCTCCTGCTCTTGTCAAAAAACGTGCTGTGCTGAACATAAAGAATGATGATGACAAATGTTTTATGTGGTGTGTTCTGGCAAGACTGTACAGTGTAAAGAAAAATGCAGAAAGAGTGTCTAACTATCATGCATACAGAAATAAACTAAACTTTACTGGTATTGAATTTCCTGTCAGCATTACAAGCATTGACAAATTTGAACAGCAAAACAAACCCATCACCGTAAATGTTTACACGTGGGATGAGGAAGATGAACTGAAACCAGTCAGAATATCAAAGAACTCACCAACGATTGGTGATTGTGATACTAACCATGTTGACATGTTACTAATGACTGATGGTGTAAAATATCATTACACTTTGATTCGTACAATGAGTAGACTGATGGCGAGCACAAGCAATCACAATAGTAAACAAGACTTTTGTAGGCGATGTCTCTTGCGTATTCCATCAATTCATGCAGCACTTATACACAAGCAACATTGTAAGAGCGTTGATGATGCGGTTGTGAAGTTAACAACACCACCGCCAGACAGCAAAGTGTATTTTAAGAATGTATGCAAACTACAGAAAAGTCCTTATGTTGTTTATGCTGACTTTGAATCTATCATTGTGCCATATGAAGGACCTTTACCAAAAGACCTACCTAAAACAGTAACTCTAAGTAATCATCAAGTCTGTTCATATGCATTTATTGTTGTTAGTTCAGATGGTAAACATTCTAAACCGCAATTGTACAGAGGACCTAATGCAGCAAAGAACTTCTTACAGCAAATGAACCAAGTGCGAAATGACTGCTCCAAACAACTGAATCTTTCAGACATTGTTATGAAACCTGAAGACCAAGAACAGTTTAACTCTACCACACAGTGTTGGATATGCGAACAAAGTCTAACACCAAACACAGACAATCCAATAGTAAGAGATCATGATCATGTAAGTGGGCAGTTCCGAGGAGCAGCACACAGCAAATGTAATCTACAATTAAAGTTTGATCCTAAGACTTGGAAGCTTCCAATCTTCTTCCATAACTTGCGCGGTTATGATTCACATCTGATCATGCAGGCAGTAACTGATGAATACAAAGCAAGATGCATTGCGCAGTCTTCAGAAAAGTACATGGCCTTTACTCTGAATAGTTTATACTTCTACGATTCTGCTCAACATCTGATGGGAACACTTGAGTCTTTATCTTCATCACTAACTGCTTTCCCAATCACATGTAAGTACTTTGACAGTGACTTAGTTAGAAAGGGAGTCTATCCATATGAATACATGGATTCGTGGGAGAGGTTTGATGAAGATGAGTTACCACCGAAGGATGCTTACTTCTCACGGCTGAAGGGTAAAGGTATAAGTGACGAAGACTATGAACACGCTAAGACTGCATGGAATAAATTAGGATGTAATACAATGGGTGATTATCATGATCAATATTTGTTGGCTGATGTTTGTTTACTTGCAGATATATTTGAGAATTACAGAAGAACATGTATGAAGCACTACAATCTAGATCCTTCACATTACATATCTGCACCAGGCATGAGCTGGGATGCATTTCTTAGATTTACAGGAGTAAAGATTGACTTGCTATCAGATCTACCTACACTTCAGATGATTGAAAATGGACTACGTGGAGGAATCAGTATGGCTTCACACAATTACTGCAAAGCCAACAACAAATACTTGGACGACTTTGATCCTATGAAACCTTCTAATTACATCATGTATCTAGATGCAAACAATTTGTATGGTTGGGCAATGTGTCAGACGCTTCCACTTCGGAACTTTAAGATCTATTCAGGACCATTTTCACAATGTGTTGTGCTGACAATATTAAAAGCAGGCCCAGACAGTCGAAAGGGATGGATACTAGAAGTTGACTTAGACTATCCACTATCACTTCATGATCTACATAATGATTATCCTTTAGCGGCTGAGAGGTTAAAAGTAAACCCAAGAGAACCTCCAAAGCTGGTGCCCAATCTGTTTCACAAAAAGAAGTATGTGTGTCACTACAGACTGTTACAGTTTTACATTAGACATGGATTAATTTTGAAGGCTGTTCATCGTATAATTTTATTTGATCAAGAACAGTTTATGAAACCTTACATCATGAAAAACACAGAACTGAGAACCAAAGCCGCTGATGCATCAGAGAAAGACTTTTTTAAACTGATGAACAACAGTTGCTTTGGTAAGACAATGGAAAACCCACACAAGAGAAAGGATGTTAGACTTGTTACAAGAGAAAATGAGGCCATCAAGCTGACATCCAAACCACAGTATCAAGACTTTAAATACTTTCATGAACAGCTGTATGGTATCTTAATGAAAAAACTTGTAGTCAAGCTTGACAAACCAGTATTCATAGGCTTTACTGTGCTAGAGTTGTCAAAACTGTTGATGCTTGAGTTTTTGTATGATTATTTGAAACCAAGATATCCCAAATCGAGAGTACTTTACACAGACACAGATTCATTCTTACTTGACATTCCAGCGGATGACATTTACAAAGATCTAGAAGCTGAAAGTCCTGCAGTAAAAGGAAAAGATTCTTTTTATGACACTTGCGACTACCCTAAAGAATCACCATTGCACTCAAATGTTAACAAGAAGGTTATTGGAAAGATGAAAGATGAAATGAATGGGAAGATAATTAAGGAGTATGTTGGATTGCGTGCAAAGATGTACAGTGTTGCAAGTGAGAAAGGGGTGGTTAAAAAAGCAAAGGGTGTAAGCAAACAGGTTGTAAAGTCGAGCATATCGCATGATAACTACAAGGAAGCACTGTTTCAGAAGCGAGTGTTTTACCATGACAACCCTAAGATCAGTTCCGCGCTTCATCAGATCAACACAACTATTGTAAACAAGAAATCTTTAGATGCTAATGACACAAAGCGCGTTTATTCATCACCAGAATATTCTTATGCAATTGGACACTGGAGAACAAACGCAAATAGTCTGAGTGTGTAATAAGAATTTTTGTCAATCGGGAAAACCCGCTATGACAGCTTTGTTTTGACTGCAGCGGGGGAGAGGAAGTTGCTTGCGTTTGGGAAGTGTTTGTGAAAGGGGAGTTAGTAGGCTTTGTTGAGTTTCAAAGCAGCCACCAAGTACACTTATCAAAAGCTTGAATAAAATAAACAAGTCAATTGAATAAGTTAACACTCGGCGGCCGCCCGAAGGCAGCCTAAATATTGAAGCGTAGTGAAGCGTAGTGAAGCGTAGTGAAGCGTAGTGAAGCGAAGCGTTGAAACAGAGTGAAGCAAAAACAATAACACAGCTGAAGCAGGGTGTTGAAGCAGGATGATTAAGAAGACAGCCAAAGCAGGGCAGGCGCAGCAAACCGTACATGCATGATCGTTACTATATTTAGAATCACGTCATTACTATTTTTGAAACCGTACATGCATGATCGTTACTATATTTAGAATCACGTCATTACTATTTTTGAAACCGTACATGCATGATCGTTACTATATTTAAACACTTGTCTAACAGTGCAGGTGCAGTGTGATACTTCTGTTGTTGCGCACAAACAAGCACTGTAAGTCTAAGACTGGGACTGTTGGAGCTCTGATGTGACAGGAATATGCGGCGTTTCTGACCAGTACTCTCTGTACTCTTCGATCTGGAGCATCTCTTCGATTTGTTTAAGTTTGCCCATGATAAAACTGATTGGCAAACCAACAGTGGTAAATCGCGGAAATGCATAAAGCGATCTAGCAACGGCGCGTAGTCTACGCGCATGAACATCGGAATAGCCAGTTTTTGCTTTCAACCAGTCAGCCCACGTTTCTTTCATTCTCCCTTCTTTTCTTTGCTTCTCCTGCCATTGTTTGCACATAATCAAAAACTGTCCAAACTGAATGTAAATTAAGATTTGTTGTGCGTCCTGTCTTTTGAGATTTCTTATCCCTTTTTGCAGTCTTTCCACAATATCTTTTTCATTTTCTGCTTGAGCAAAATAAGCATTTGTGAAAGCTTCTGTGGATATAGCATGGCTAACATCTGCTTGGTTTGAAACGAGATAGTGATGTAAATCACTTGGCGTTGTTGGTTCTACTCTCTTTTTCTTTCCGTCTTTTTCTTTGAACAAATCTTCTATCTTCCTTTTTGGTTTTTTGGGCAGTCTCATTAATCCTTCTGTTTTAGCCTTAACTGCTATTAAGGCCATCTGCTCAAAATATTTTCTATTCTCTTCTAGTACATGCTGTTCTTCTTCTGTCCAAAATTCTGATGGTGTTGGCGCTGGTAGTGGGACATTACAAGCTTGTTCCATGTCAGGTAGAATTAAAGTTGTTGGCCGCCTAGAATAATCTAACAATTCTTGATGTCCTGAGCTAACCCTATAGATTCTTGAGACAGGCAAAACACTTTTCTCACAGAAAACACGTCTTCACACCACCACAGCACCAGGAAAAATGACAAACACACGCTGGCTCTTTGGAGAGCGTCTAAAAATAAAGTGGCTTAACCAGGTTGCAGGCCTGGCAAACACACGCTGGCTGTTTGGAGAGCGTCTAAAAATAAAGTGGCTTAACCAGGTTCTGGGTTACTGATTCCGACAGACCCGGAATTGGTTCAAAACAACCTTACTTTACTGTATTTTTTTTTGTATGGATTTATGCAGTATTTTTCTGATTTTGTCGCATGTTTCATTTTAGTAAAAGTTTAGTCCAGAAGCCTATTTTGCGTTAATATTTAGGGTCTGTCGGAATCGGTGAGCCAGAACGTACATTCTCCCTTTCTCTAGGGGAGAGAGAGAGAAAGAGATGATGATGATGATAATTAGTTTTAACGTCCTCTTAGAACCATTTGGATTAATTAATTAATCTTGGGACAGGTAGAGTTAATATGCTTTATGTGGGGACAAGACACTGGACAAACATGCAAACAGAGAACACATCTGGGCCCGTATGCTTATGGGGGAAGTTCGCGACAACTCCCGAAGTTTTGAGTGACATCGGAAGTACTTGCCTCACTTTCGTATGCATGGGCCGGAAAAAGGGTTTACCTCGAAGCAAAGCGAGGAAGTAACTCAGGGTATTTTGCGACTACTTCTAAAGTTTTGAGTGACATCGGAAGTACATCCTCACTTTCGCATGCATGGGTCGAAAAAAGAGTTTACTTTGGAAGCTAACGAGGAAGTAAATGAGGGTAAATGTACTACAGCCAGACCCAGTAGTAAACACGCTACTTCCACAGTTTCTCAGTGCAAAAAGGCAGGGCTTTTCTTCAGTTTTTCATGTCAAACCGAGCTGACGCTCCCAAAGAGAGAAAATAGAGGGAAAAGTCGTATCTTCTGCATGCATTTCGTGCAAATTTCCCTGAATACAAACCTGAGTTGCCAGCTTTGACTTTTGTTTGTTCTGGGTCATTGGCCACCACTCTTTCATTCCCGCTTATACGAGGGAGTTACTGTGTTTCTATGAAAATGGACGTCGTTGTGTAAATGTGTGAGTGTGTGTGTGTGTGTGTGTGTTTGTGTGCGTGCGTGCGTGTGTTTGTGTGCGTGTGCGTGTGTGTGTGTGTGTGTGTGTGTGTGTGTGTGTGTGTGTTCGAGTGTTGAAGTGTAAGTTTCTGCTATTTTTTTTGTCATTGCTTTATCTGTGTGTGTGTGTGTGTGTGTGTGTGTGTATTTGTGTGTGTGTGTGTGTGTATTTGTGCGAGTGCCTGTCTGCCTGTGTGTGCGTGCGTGCGGGTATAATTGTGCGTCTGTTCCTTCATACGTTTGTTTGCGTGTTCGCGCGTGCCGTGTGTGTGTTTGTGTGTGTGTGTGTGTTTGTGTGTGTGTTTGTGTTTGTGTGTTTGTGTGTGTGTGTTTGTGTGTGTGTGTGTTTGTGTGTGTTTGTGTGTGTGTGTTTGTGTTTTCGATGTTATGTGTGTGTTCGATGGTGTGTGTGTGTTCGACGGTGTGTGTGTGTTCGACGGTGTGTGTGTGTGTGTGTGTGTGTGTGTGTGTGTGTGTGTGTGTGTGTGTGTGTGTGTGTGTGTGTGTGTGTGTGTGTTTTCGATGTTATGTGTGTGTTCGGCGGTGTGTGTGTGTTCGACGGTGTGTGTGTGTTCGACGGTGTGTGTGTGTGTGTGTGTGTGTGTATGTGTGTGTGTGTGTGTGTGTGTGTACCCACTCCCCACACTATGATGAGCTGACTATATTTGCGCCTTGATATTTTATTCATGTTCTTACGTTTTATGCTGTTTATTGTGATTCACCACACCCGAGTTTATCGTAATTGAGATAATAAAGTGTTCTATGTCTATGTATTATGTCTAATACACATGCACACACGCACGTAGGCTACAAAAATCCAATCTTGACTTTGAACTTTATATAAACATACATCCTCTTCACAATTAACGAGGACAAACGTAATTTACAAACACCTAAGTACAACAAATTTTCTGTTTTAAAAATTCGGACACACATTTTCTCATATAATATGAAATTCGCTGAACTTATCTTCTTTTCACTACACCTTATATCTTGATTCCCAAAAAATGGAGTTCTGCCTTTTTAAATTTACCATGTAACACAAATATTCGCTCTGACCAAACTATTTTTGTCCAGCAGTTTTACTGATACACAATCATTAAAAAAAACACTACAAAAAGAGTTTTAAGTTAACCGACTTCGCTACCACATAAACAACCTTTTTTTATTGTCCCCAACATTCTGGTCAACGAAATCATTATTATAGACAGTCATTCTATTTAAGGACAATCATCACAGCTTTCGTTCAACCAGTTAAAAACAACAATTATAGTAAAAGCTACAGCGCGATCAACGTTTGCCCATTTACGAACTCGCGATGAGATTTGTTTCTTCTGGTCACCAAGCCTACCGTTTACAAACGCATGCGCACTAATTGGGATTCCCCCAATTTTCTCGACCTTGACCTCAGAACTCTCGAAGCCACTACTTCGGCGTTCAATTTAGCTCGTGCATACCGAGTAGCTGGCAACTTTGCTTTCGAAGTTCCCACTTCCAATGTCAAGGGCCTCTCGCTTGACATAATTATACGACGATATCGCATCTCAAGGGTCCTTTCCCATCCAAAAGAAACTTCCAGCGCATACTACAATTGCAGGACATTCCGTTTTTAAAGGCAGCTCATTGGGAAATGATCTCAGACACAATATCGAAGACGTGAAATGCGTCAATCGAGCAACTGTCGTAACTTGGCTACAATGAGACGGTCTCCTACCTTGCACCATAGACACGGACTGTGACATTCTTGTTTAATTTAGGTGAAATGCTTAAAACAGAGTGACTCAAAAGCGACAGTTCGATCAGTTACTGACCGAAAAAAACGTGCTCGAGTCATTCGGCGAAGGTGGCGAGCTTTCAAACCAGCACGACTGAATAACTCAGAATGCCTTTTTTCATCATGCCTCTATTCTACACGAGTAACATAGTGCAGTGGTAACGGTTCCGGACTCTCGTTCATTCGCTCCGGGTTCAAGTTCCGCCGGGAGCTATATATTTTTTTTATTAATCTTTTCCTTTTTAAGCCTCCGCAATTGCATTCCGGCTGCAAAAACCGGGTTTTGCCTCTGTGTTAATTTTATTCATTTGCAAAAGAAACCTTCCTATGCTTTGAAAAAATCATATCATGTCTTGACTTTCAACTGTACGCGCGTGTGTTAGTGTGTGTCACTACGGTGTGTGTGTGTGTGTGTGTGTGTGTATGTGTGTGTGAGGGTGTGTGTGTGTGTGTGTGTGTGTGACGTGTCACTTGTGTCATCATAGTTTCAGTTTGTGTATGAGTGTAGATTGAGAGAGAATGAGAGAAAGTGAGAGAGAGTGAGTGTGTGGTTATTTGTTTGTGACTGTGCGTGCGTGTATGGGTGCGTGTGTGTGTATATGTGTGCGCGCGAGCGCGCGCGTGTGCCAGTGCAGTGTGTGGTGTGTGTGTGTGTTTATGTGTGCCGTCAGTGTCACTTGTGTCATAGTGTCAGTATGTGCATGAGTGTACGTTTGTCTGTGTGTGCGTGTGTCGTAAGAGAGAGAGAGAGAGAGAGAGAGAGAGAGAGAGAGAGAGAGAGAGAGAGAGAGAGAGAGAGAGAGAGAGAGAGAGAGAGAGAGAGAGAGAGAGAGAGAGAGAGAGAGAGAGAGAGAGAGAGAGAGAGAGAGAGAGAGAGACACTTCTTTGGCAATTTTGGACCAGACAGCGTCTTTATGTTTAACAGTTAGACTGTTCTGAAATTTGGACAGAATAACCGTTCTTTCGTAAAACACTTCTGTCAAGAGTACAGCAATTTCACCATCTGAAAAAGGTGCAGAACGCCCCTCCGTGTCTACTTTCTTTTTGAGCGGCACACGTGCCTTGCCATTTTCGTTAACTGCCATGTTGATAGAAACGTGTGCATGCGTATTAGTAGGGATTTCCCCGACCTTGACCTTAATACTCTCGCTGTCACTACTTTGGCGTTCAAGTCAGTTCATGCATTGTGAACAGTTAGAAAGTTGACTTCGGGAGTTCCCACTTCGAAAAGAGGCCTCTACTTCCAGTGTTTCTTACTTCTAGTTCATGCATACGGGCCCTGATCGTGTTATATATCTGGAGGTCTGTTGTTGCGATATTTCGAAATGGGGATGGAAGTAATGATTGTGTACGCGGAATATGGTTGGACTGGAGCGGTTTTGTAGGCTTATTTGCTTTTTATGTATGTAGGATATGTTTATATGTGTGGCTGAATAAGTTATAAAAATTATTTTTAAAAAATAAATAAAAAATAAAAATCTCAATTAATTTTTAGCCAAAGGAAAATATTGAAGCAACTTGCTAAAAAATATATCAGAATGGGGAACTTAAGTTCAGGTAGGAGGGCAGTATGTGCTTAAGCCTTGTTTGATCAATTGAGTATAGCTATGCTTTGTGTTTTAGACGCTTTAGTTGTTGGGCGTGGGAGGGGAGGGGGGGGGGGGGTAACGGGTCGGTGGGAGAGAGGATTGAGGGGTGGGAAGGAGGAAAGGGGATGAGGTTTTCAGAACAAATGTCCTATTTCAGCCTTATATATTGAGAGACACAGGGTGTATGCTGGCTTCCATTGAAGCGTGCAATGTTTATCTAAAAACTCATGGGGTTTCAGTTTGTGTTCGTTGACAAGGGTGTGTAGGTTGCGGAAATCTTGTTGGAGTGATTGGCAGCGGTCAAAGAGGTAGCAACTGTCCACATTCACAGAGACGGGGAAAGAACTTGTAAGCGCATCCATCCGTGCGAATTCTGCGAAGTATTTTAAGGAGGGGGTTGGGGAGTGTAGGCCTGTTTTGTTTTGTTTGTCGGGGCAGAATAAGCCAACCATGGGCATTGCCTTCTGTTTTTAATTCTGTTTCCCAGTGACACCAGGCAACTTTGGCCATTTTGTGTTTTGCTTCCGTCTTTGTTAATTTTAGGTCATGAAATGCTGCTTGATCTGTGACAGCATCTTTTGCTGCTCTGTCAGCCATATCATTGCCTCTGATCCCTGTGTGTGAGGGGATGTACATAAGGGTCAGTTCTGTCCCAGAGGCAATGATCTGGTGACAGAGGAACAATATTTCCGTCTGAAGCTCTTCCCGGTTTCTGGAACCATTTTGGAGAGCAGTCAGAGCTGATTTTGAGTCGGAGAGAATGACGACTCTTGTTGGGGGTCGAGGAAGGTCATTGACATAGTGGCATGCTCTTAAGATGGCGTACATTTCTGCAGTGAAAATGGACACATCCTTATTGAGTTTACATTTTTTAGTTATTTTGAGGTCAGGAATGACAAAAGCACAGCCAGTTTGGTCATCATTTTTTTTGGAGCCGTCAGTAAATATTTGTAGGTGATCTTTGTTATTGTTTGAGATTATTTCTTTTACTATTGATGAGACAAGTACATGGTTATCTTTTTATATTTAGTCAAGTTTTGACTAAATATTTTAACATCGAGGGGGAATCGAAACGAGGGTCGTGGTGTATGTGCGTGTGTGTGTGTGTGTGTCTGTGTGTCTGTGTGTGTGTGTGTGTGTGTAGAGCGATTCAGACTAAACTACTGGACCGATCTTTATGAAATTTGACATGAGAGTTCCTGGGTATGAAATCCCCGAACGTTTTTTTCATTTTTTTGATAAATGTCTTTGATGACGTCATATCCGGCTTTTCGTGAAAGTTGAGGCGGCACTGTCACGCCCTCATTTTTCAACCAAATTGGTTGAAATTTTGGTCAAGTAATCTTCGACAAAGCCCGGACTTCGGTATTGCATTTCAGCTTGGTGGCTTAAAAATTAATTAATGACTTTGGTCATTAAAAATCTGAAAATTGTAAAAACAAATAAAAATTTATAAAACGATCCAAATTTACGTTCATCTTATTCTCCATCATTTGCTGATTCCAGAACATATAAATATGTTATATTCGGATTAAAAACAAGCTCTGAAAATTAAATATATAAAAATTATTATCAAAATTCAATTGTCGAAATCAATTTAAAAACACTTTCATCTTATTCCTTGTCGGTTCCTGATTCCAAAAACATATAGATATGATATGTTTGGATTAAAAACACGCTCAGAAAGTTAAAACAAAGAGAGGTACAGAAAAGCGTGCTATCCTTCTTAGCGCAACTACTACCCCGCTCTTCTTGTCAATTTCACTGCCTTTGCCATGAGCGGTGGACTGACGATGCTACGAGTATACGGTCTTGCTGAAAAATGGCATTGCGTTCAGTTTCATTCTGTGAGTTCGACAGCTACTTGACTAAATATTGTATTTTCGCCTTACGCGACTTGTTTTGTTACACCCAGATCATGATCAGGGATGATAATGGGGGATTCCATGAACCAAAATGGGAAGGGGTGAATGGGAATGTGGGCCATCCTACCTGGGTTTACCCCAGCTTTCTTGAAATATCGGTTGAACATAGTCTGCTAGTGGGATCGTTGCTTCGTATATTGTGGGTGTTTTTCTTTTTATATTTAGTCAAGTTTTGACTAAATATTTTAACATAGAGGGGGAATCGAAACGAGGGTCGTGGTGTATGTGCGTGTGTGTGTGTGTGTGTCTGTGTGTGTGTGTGTGTGTGTGTCACGGTGTGTGTGTGTGTGTGTGTAGAGCGATTCAGACTAAACTACTGGACCGATCTTTATGAAATTTGACATGAGAGTTCCTGGGTATGATATCCCCGAACGTTTTTTTCATTTTTTTGATAAATGTCTTTGATGACGTCATATCCGGCTTTTCGTGAAAGTTGAGGCGGCACTGTCACGCCCTCATTTTTCAACCAAATTGGTTGAAATTTTGGTCAAGTACTCTTCGACGAAGCCCGGGGTTCGGTATTGCATTTCAGCTTGGTGGCTTAAAAATTAATTAATGACTTTGGTCATTAAAAATCTGAAAATTGTAAAAAAAAATAAAAATTTATAAAACGATCCAAATTTACGTTTATCTTATTCTCCATCATTTGCTGATTCCAAAAACATATAAATATGTTATATTCGGATTAAAACAAGCTCTGAAAATTAAATATATAAAAATTATTATCAAAATTAAATTGTCGAAATCAATTTAAAAACACTTTCATCTTATTCCTTGTCGGTTTCTGATTCCAAAAACATATAGATATGATATGTTTGGATTAAAAACACGCTCAGAAAGTTAAAACAAAGAGAGGTACAGAAAAGCGTGCTATCCTTCTTAGCGCAACTACTACCCCGCTCTTCTTGTCAATTTCACTGCCTTTGCCATGAGCGGTGGACTGACGATGCTACGAGTATACGGTCTTGCTGAAAAATGGCATTGCGTTCAGTTTCATTCTGTGAGTTCGACAGCTACTTGACTAAATATTGTATTTTCGCCTTACGCGACTTGTTAGGTTTTGGTAAGGGGCCGAGGTAATTGTGTCGAACTCAGCAGTGAGCTCTTCGTTCACAGGATTATCAACTGTACTGGCTCTTGATACGTACTGGGCCGACTTTAGTCTTCTTTCTTCATCGAGGGGGAGCCAGCCAGCCTTTTGATACACTAGTTTGTTTATGGAGTGTTTTGGGAGATCAAAGATGATTTTGAGTGCAGCCATTTCGGCTCTTTCCAATAGTTTTAGATTCGATTTTGATGCAGCAAAAAATGCTTCTTGACCATAGGTTAAACGGGATCTTATAATGGCTTTCGTAATGTGAAGCAGGCTGTCTTTATTTGAGGCCCAGGTCTCTCGTTTTAACACTTTGAGGAGACTAAGTGCTTTCTTGGCTTTGCCGACAAGGTTTTTGATGTGTGGCCCCCATGTTAGGTTCGGGGTGAAGGTAACGCCAAGGAATTTGACTTGGTTTTTAGGCTCCAGGGGTGTATTGTTGACGATAATGGTGGATTTTTCGTGTACCTTCTTTCTGGTGACAACCATGAATGTTGTCTTTTCGGCGGCGATTTCGAAGCCGTTTGTGTATAAATACTTGACTATGTTGTCTACTGCGTTTTGATATCTCTTCAGGTTAGTTCTGTGTTGAGTTTCTCCTGGTTTGTGATTTGACCACAGAGCCAGGTCGTCCGCATACAGTGAAATCACGGTTCCATCCGTCTTGACTTTGTGAATGTCATGCAGCATGATGCTAAACAATGTCGGGGCAATGACACTGCCCTAAGGGACTCCCATGTTAACTTTGTGTGCTGTGGATACATCTCTGCCAACTCGAACTTCTAGCGTCCTTTCGTTTATAAATTCCTTCACGAAGTTGTACAGTCTTCCTGATATACCAATGTTTTTCAGTTTTTCCAATAGTTTGGTGTGCCAGACTGAATCGTAGGCGCGTTTAATGTCAAAGAAGGTGGCAAACATGGTTTTATTTCTTGCTCGAGTTTTTTTAATGTGGGCAGCTAGTTTAACAATGTTATCTGTACAGGACCTGGATTTTCTGAAGCCGGCCTGGCACGTTGGGATGATGCCATGTTTGTCTAAGTAGTGTTCCAGCCTATTCTTGATAATTCGTTCATAGATCTTACCAATATGGGGCGTGAGAGATATGGGCCTGTAACTAGATGCTAACTGCTTTGGTTTTCCGTCTTTTGGGATTGCTATCACCAGCGCTTCTTTCCACGCCTTAGGAATTGTGTTGCTTTCATAACAGGATTGGAAAAACTTTAGCAGTATGTCAAGGAGGCAGTCAGGGAACTGCCGTATCATTTTATATGAGATTGGATCTTTGCCAGTGGACTTGTTTCCAGTCTTTATGCTTTTTATTGCTTTCTTTAGTTCCTTTTTGGTAAGAGGATGATTTATTGGTTGGGTGTTATCTTCAGCTGGGTGGGTGTAAGTCTTTTGGTGTTCTTCTCTGTATTCCCGCCTGTCTGCTTCAAGGTGTTCAGTCTGACTGGCCCTGGCAAAAGTTGCAGCCAAAAGCTCAGCCTTTTCAAGGTTGTTTGTGGTGAGTTTATTGTCAACTATCAGAGGTTTTTCTGGGAGTTTATACCTGTGTTTGATTTTAGTTATCTTTTTCCAAATTTTTTCAGTATCCTGTAAGTTATTTACTTCCTCCTTTACAAACTGGTCCCAGTAATCTCTCTTGGCTTTAGCGACTGTGCGAGACATGTGACTTTTAGCTTCTCTCATTAACTCTTGATTAGCATCTGTTTCATTCTTCAGGAGGTCTGATGTGGCTCTGTTTCTTGCGTTTTTGGCCTGTTCACAGTCATCATTCCACCAGGGGTTTGGTTCTGTCTTTCTTTTATTTCTGTTGGTGGTGTTTGTTGGGATTGTTACATTAGCTTTTGATATGATGAATTCTCTAATGTTTTCATAAAATGTGTCTATGCTTTGTGATTCTAACTTGGTTATGTCGCAAGTAGAACATTCTTGTCTGAAGGCCGACCAGTTGGCTCTTTTATAATTAAATTTGGGGAGGCTTGTGTCCTCTGCTATACCGGGGTTTATGTTATGTAGTGTGAGTAGAATTGGCCTGTGGTCTGAGTGGAGTGTATCGGGAATGATCGTCCAGT
Source organism: Littorina saxatilis (assembly GCF_037325665.1). Classification (NCBI taxonomy): domain Eukaryota; kingdom Metazoa; phylum Mollusca; class Gastropoda; order Littorinimorpha; family Littorinidae; genus Littorina; species Littorina saxatilis. Next base: position 26,927 of record NW_027126513.1, on the reverse strand, counting down.
CAGCTCTACTAGCTAGTTTTGTACTGACAAGGGTTAAATCTATAGCTGTGGCTGACTGTTTGTTATTATCAGGAAGTCTAGTAGGGGAGCCGTCATTAAAACAACCATGTCTGAGTCTATTATATGGTCTGCCAAATGACTGTGTGTGTTGTTGTTCTTGAGTTTGTCATCCCAAAGTGCGTGATGGTCATTGAAATCTCCAAGTACCACCCAGCTTTGTGTGTCACTTTTGAGTTCCCTGATCCATTTTGTATATTCTTCTCGACAACCTGTGGGGTAATATACATTCACAATGTGTGCCTTGCCGCTCCCTTCCATCGTGATCTCAATTGAGCATGTTGAGCCATGAGCACCAACGGTGGGTGCGGGAGACATGGTCTGTTGATAGTGAATATCTAGTTTGATATAGATGGCTACATCTGTTTTATTTCTTTTCCCGTTTGGGTCTGTAACTGGTGGGTAATAATACCCATCTATTTGTGGGAGTTTGTATTTTGGGACAGTTAAGGACTGTAGGGCTAAAATATCTGGTTGTCTTACACTTAAGAACTGTGTGAGGTAATTAAGGGTGGTGTTAATACTTCTGCAGTTCCATTGTAATATGCTTAAGTTCCTTTTTAGTTTTGGAGATTGCGGATTTTGTTTTGCCCTACACGTTGAGGTAGCCATGAGGAAAACAAGAAACAGAGGAATCACAAAAGACATGTATGTCTGTGTTTTTACTTTGAACATATCCATTATAGATTTTGCATTGCCTTGCCAAGGCCAACAATTTCAGTATCTGTAAGGTCTCTGACACCTAGTGTGGTGAGTGTGAGGAGAGCGGGGCTAGGTTGTTTAATTGACACGTTCTTGCCGGTTAGATTTCTGTATACCTTGGACATGCATTCCAGGAGGTAACCGGGGTTTTGTTTGAACTGGGCATCGACAATTACAGTCATCACTTGCCCCAGAAAACAATGCAGCCCCTGGTCTTCTCTTTCAGGACTTGCCTGTCTAGTGCGTATTTTTTCCATAGCAAGAGTGGCCAGTTCCAGCTCTGCTTGGTTTCTTTTCATTTTGTCCTGTTCAATGGCCAGGGAGATTTGCTGGCCAATGCTGGCTTCAATTTTTGTCAGAACCTTCTGTGCGATTTCATCTTCTTGCTTTTGAGCTATTTTGTGTTTTGCGGCTGTGAGGCGCGCCTTTTGTTTTAGGACTTCTGCTTTGTCTTTAGTGATTTTCTTGTGGAGAGCCTGCGGCCGTTCGTCAGGTAGAGCCTGTGTGTTTTGGATGGTAACAGTGGGTTTATAGGAAAGGCGACGTCTAGGGACTGGTCTTGGATGAGAATCCCGTTTGTTGGCTGCTTCCCCCAGTGATTTGGGTTTTGCAATGAATGCAAATGTGGGTTTGAGGGACTCTTCCCTTCTGTAGAAGGCATCATGTATTATAGGGGGTCAATTTCGGCATGCTTGGCCATCAGTTTAGTTTCATTTTCTGTTAGAAGTTCGTTTTTGGCTCTTCTCAAAGCTTCTGAGAAGGGAAGGTAAGAGCAGGCCCTGATTTTGTTTGCACGTTGTCTGAGTCTGTACTCGGGGCACCCTAGGTATGCCGCTGAGTGATCCCCGAGACAGTTAATGCAATGTTTTGGGTTGGTGCAAGTGCTGACAGGGTGGCCGTCCTTAGACCCACATCTGGGACAGACTTGGGCTTTGGATCGGCACTGGTCTTTCGAATGTCCGAACCGGTTGCACCTGACACAGCGCCTCACAGGAGCCACAAAAGGAGTGACGCGAAACTCCTGGTTCTCGAGGCGGACTGTGTCAGGCAACACGGCCGTCAGGAAGGTGAGCCGTACTGCCGCTGAAGGGGAGCCATCCTTGTTGGTAAGGCGCCGGGCAATCTTTACCAGCCCAGTATGACCCCCATCAGCTGTGACGGTGACGAA
>NW_027126513.1:15000-20000 GCF_037325665.1 Littorina saxatilis | reverse complement strand
TGCTACAAAAAGACATCCTCATGGCCCACGTTGTGTTTGGTGCCGTTTCCCATTGTTGTTGCTTCAAAACGACAAAGAAAAAACACAATGTTCATGTTTATTATATATGTTAATTCAGCCATAAATAAATCAGCCATATGTTATAACCAAACCCCACATCTAAACACGCGCATTTATCATGTAAATGAGGTCGGGTTACAGTTAAGTCTGCCGGAAACCTCAGAAATATGTTTTCAGTGCTTTGACGACCTAGTGACTTAGCTGTTCCTCTCTCTCTCTCTCTCTCTCTCTCTCTCTCTCTCTCTCTCTCTCTCTCTCTCTCTCTCTCTCTCTCTCTCTCTCTCTCTCTCTCTCTCTATCTCTCTCTCTCTATATATATATATATACATATATAATATATATATATATATCTTTCTCTCTCTCTCTCTCTCTCTCTCTCTCTCTCTCTCTCTCTCTTAGCCATCTTTCTCTCGCTCTCTCATTCTTTCTCTCAGCCAATCAACCTTCACTCTATTTCTTGGTCTTTCTCTACAAAGACAGAGAAAGGCAAAAACTAAATAAATAAACTAAAATAAATCAGATAAGACCAAACAAACAAAGATAGGGAATATCTTTTAAAAAAAAATAGAAAAATAAAAATAAAAAAACTCACCCAACGTTGCTGGTCAGGTTGAGCAGTGATGATCATGGGAGCGGAAGGATGACTATCAACTTCCAGACTAAACTGTGAGTGCGGTTTCATCATCAGTGGGTGCTCGTTCCCTTTGGCCGCTACCCCGGGTTGTTCTGATGAGGCGAGAAATATATATCGAATAAAAAAGAAAGATAGCGTTTACCCTAAATGTAACGTGTTAAACGGAATCGAGAGATAGAGAGAGATAGACATACGGGTACATGACATAAGCTCGAACGACAAAAGCTCGAACGACAAAATCTCGAACGACAAATGCTCGAATGGACAAATGCTCGACGCGACAAAAGCTCGACGCGACATATGCTCGAACGACAAATGCTCGAATGGACAAATGCTCGACGCGACAAAAGCTCGACGCGACATATGCTCGAACGACAAATGCTCGAATGGACAAATGCTCGACGCGACAAAAGCTCGACGCGACATATGCTCGAACGACAGATGCTCGAATGGACAAATGCTCGACGCGACAAAAGCTCGACGCGACATATGCGTCAACGACAGAAGCTCGACCGGACTGTAGAATGATGCTGTCAAAACTACTTTGATAACGTCAGATCTGAAACTGTCACGGTGATGTTGTTCTAGTTTCGAGCGACAAATTAACTAAATTTGTTTGATATCACGTGGTTGTGGTTGTGGTTATGGTTGTTGTTGTTGTTGTGGTTGTTGTTTTGTTGTTGTTGTTGTTGTTGTTGTTGACAAATCTAAACCCCGACACGATCTTCCCCCTAATTTTTTCTCTTCGTTCTTTTTTTCTTCTCTCTCTCTCTCTCTCTCTCTCTCTCTCTCTCTCTCTCTCTCTCTCTCTCTCTCTCTCTCTCTCTCTCTCTCTCTCTCTCTCTGTCTTTTGTTTTTAAAATAACACAGACAGGCAAAATAACACCGAGAACGACATTCGAGCTTTTATCGCGTCGAGCTTTTGTCGCGTCGAGCATTTGTCCATTCGAGCATTTGTCGTTCGAGCATATGTCGCGTCGAGCTTTTGTCGCGTCGAGCATTTGTCCATTCGAGCATTTGTCGTTCGAGCAAATGTCGCGTCGAGCTTTTGTCGCGTCGAGCATTTGTCCATTCGAGCATTTGTCGTTCGAGCATATGTCGCGTCGAGCTGTTGTCGCGTCGAGCATTTGTCCATTCGAGCATTTGTCGTTCGAGATTTTGTCGTTCGAGCTTTTGTCGTTCGAGCTTATGTCGGACACCGTAGAGCCGATCACATAGTACACGTTACTATATTAGACAGCCAGCATCCAGTATCACGAGGCAAGCCCTGAAGTGTGTCGTGTTCCGAGCGTACATAAACAACACTCACATCAGGTACGTTCATCTGGTTTACTTGTCTAGCAAACTGCTACAGATGACAACAATACAAGGTCGATGCGGTAAGCCATGCCTAATCAGTGTCCCGCGTGCATGCCAGAGCGAAGCGAGTAGTGGGCGGAAAAGGCACCGTTGCACATGCGCGCCCCATCACATGACCGACCGAGTTCGACCGACACGACCCGAGAGGTACCGAATACCGTCACATCTCCCCCCTTCAAATAAAAAGATATAATGATCTTGATGAAACGAAACGTTATCGTTATCATTTAAAATTAAAGTTCAATAGGGGTTTCAGTAACGAATCTTTCGACCGGAACCGAAACAGTCATTGTTTATTTGCTGTTGATCTGCGGAGTCGATGGTTCACTCTTCGAAGCGGGACGGTGGTCTCGCAGTTCGTCCGCTGCGGGTTTTGATGACCGGAGTCGACGGTTGCTGCCCTGGGTTAGGCGCCGCTGGAGGACGTCGCGGGGACCCAGGCGTCGGTGGAGGTTCCGGAGAACGAAGACCTGGCTGGTCTGCATCACGCCGGCTTGGCGTTTCAGGAACAGGACTCTGTTGGGTTGGGACAGGGTAAAGGACAGGGATGTTGGTCATGGTAGGCCTGTCTAACACTTGTCGGGAAGACAATCTGAGCTGTTCCGACGATACTGTCCCCTTTCTGACCGTATCTCATAGGACCGTGGTGCACATTGACGCAGGACTGTTGCTGGTTTTCCCCAGGACTTTTCGTGATCTAGTTTCTGGAGAACAGTGTCACCTGGTATTAGTGGCGGCAGGGTCTCTGTCCCATGACGTCTGTCGTGGTCACTCTTGTTTCTGAGCTTTGCTTGCTCGTCCCGCGCCTTGATCGCATCCCTTCTGACCGTCTTTGGGATGAGATTGCTTGCGAGAGTAGGGAGCGTCGTTCGCATCTTTCTTCCGAGTGCTAGCTCCGCTGGGCTCGTTCCTGTTGGCGTCGTAGGTGTAGCCCGGTGACTGAGTAGGGCTAAGAACGGGTCTTCTTGAGCGAGAATCTTCTTGGCCTCTTGTACTGCTCGCTCGGCTTCTCCATTCGACTGAGGAAAGTATGGACTGCTAGTTGAATGAGTAAACTTCCATGCTGCTGCGAAGTTCTGGAACTCTGTTGACGTGAACTGAGAACCGTTGTCCGTGACGACGACGTCTGGTATTCCGTGGTGTGCGAAGATGTTCTTCATCCGTCCAATGACGACTTCAGATGTCTCTCTCGGAAGATGAGCGATTTCAAGATATCTTGAATAATAGTCAATCAGAACAAGATAACTCTGTCCCTTGAAGTCACACAAGTCTGCAGCAACCATCTGGAATGGTCTGTCTGGGAGTTCTGTTGTCATAAGTGGCTCACTTCTTTGGGATGGCTGCTTCTCTTCGCAGTGTTGACATGCTGACACTCTTTGCTTGATGTTTTCGTTGATGCCTGGCCACCAAACTGTCGACTTTGCTCTTTCTCGACATTTGGTTATCCCGAGATGGCCTTCGTGAATCCGGTTCAGCATTTCTTCTCTCAAGACCTGCGGAATGACGATCCGGACGCCTCTGACGAGAAGACCTTGATGTATGCTGAACTCCCCTCTGAATGCGTAGTAGTCTTTCAGAGCTGGCTCTACGTCAGTGACGTACCTGGGCCAACCGTTGGCCGTGTAGTGTAGAGCTGCTTTGACGACAGGATCTTGCTGACTCAGTGCTGCTATCTCGTCTAGTCTTTTGTCTGAAACCGGCCATGAAGATTGGACAGCGTCGACGTGAGCTTCCACATCTTCCGCCAGTAGTGTGGCAGCATCGGCTCTGTCTTCCGATGTCTCTTCTCTCCCCTCTTGGACAGGCGACTGAGGACTTCTCGACAAGGCGTCAGCCACCACAAGCGTCTTGCCTGGTGAATAACTTGCTGTCAAGCTGAATCGCATCAGTCTCATCAGCATCCGCTGACATCTGGGCCCGTATGCATGAACTAGAAGTAAGAAACACTGGAAGTAGAGGCCTCTTTTCGAAGTGGGAACTCCCGAAGTCAACTTTCTAACTGTTCACAATGCATGAACTGACTTGAACGCCAAAGTAGTGACAGCGAGAGTATTAAGGTCAAGGTCGGGGAAATTGGGGGAATCCCTACTAATACGCATGCGCACGTTTCTATCAACATGGCAGTCAACGAAAATGGCAAGGCACGTGTGCCGCTCAAAAAGAAAGTAGACACGGAGGGGCGTTCTGCGCCTTTTTCAGATGGTGAAATTGCTGTCCTCTTGACACAAGTGTTTTACGAAAGAACGGTTATTCTGTCCAAATTTCAGAACAGTCTAACTGTTAAACATAAAGACGTTGTCTGGTCCAAAATTGCCAAAGAAGTGTCGGTCTCTCTCTCTCTCTCTCTCTCTCTCTCTCTCTCTCTCTCTCTCTCTCTCTCTCTCTCTCTCTCTCTCTCTCTCTCTCTCTTACGACACACGCACACACAGACAAACGTACACTCATGCACATACTGACACTATGACACAAGTGACACTGATGGCACACATAAACACACACACACCACACACTGCACACACACACACACGCGCGCGCTCGCGCGCACATATATACACACACACACGCACCCATACACGCACGCACACAGTCACAAACAAATAACCACACACTCACTCTCTCTCACTTTCTCTCATTCTCTCTCAATCTACACTCATACACACACTGAAACTAGGATGACACAAGTGACACGTCACACACACACACACACACACCCACACACACACATACACACACACACACACACACACACACACACACACACACACACACACACACATACATACTCACCGTAGTGACACACATATATACACACGCGCGTACAGTTGAAAGTCAAGACATGATATGATTTTTTCAAAGCATAGGAAGGTTTCTTTTGCAAATGAATAAAATTAACACAGAGGCAAAACCCGGTTTTTGCAGCCGGAATGCAATTGCGGAGGCTTAAAAA
>NW_027126513.1:5000-10000 GCF_037325665.1 Littorina saxatilis | reverse complement strand
ATGCTCGACTATTTCAAAACTCACGGTTGGGTAAAGAATCCCACCGCTGCCACCATGTCGTGTTCCGAGCGTACATAAACAACACTCACATCAGGTACGTTCATCTGGTTTACTTGTCTAGCAAACTACTACAGATGACAACAATACAAGGTCGATGCGGTAAGCCATGCCTAATCAGTGTCCCGCGTGCATGCCAGAGCGAAGCGAGTAGTGGGCGGAAAAGGCACCGTTGCACATGCGCGCCCCATCACATGACCGACCGAGTTCGACCGACACGACCCGAGAGGTACCGAATACCGTCACAAAGTGGAATCCACAAGGGAAAAGGAAGAGAGGCCGGCCGCGCAACAGCTGGAGACGAGACACGGAAGCAGAGATCAACAGGCAGGGGAAGACCTGGAGCCAGATCGAAAGGGCAGCCCAGGACCGTGTCCGATGGAGAATTGTCGTCGATTACCTATGCTCCCCCGGGGGTTCATAATGGCCTAAGTAAGTAAGTAAGTATATTAGACAGCGAAGTCCTCGTACTTAAAGACATACGGAATAATAAGACACACATGTTCAAATATATATCGTGGATGGTAAGAATCACTCACACAATATTATGTGTACTTCCACGCCCTTTAAACGATGACATACACAACGTAAACACCTCCAGGAGAGTCAATCACAGCTATAATTGTCTATTATTTTTTACCTTCACCGGATCACGCGTTGGACTACACAGTCCGGATGATGTGGGTCGTGTACGACCCCTACTTTCTAAAGATGGATTCAACGTAAAAAGTATGGGTCGTACACGACCCACGCCATCCGCATAGGGATACGCATTTTGCCGCTTCTTTGCAGAGTATGGGTCGTACACGACCCACGCCATCCCAAAAAGGATAAACAACGTAAAATTACGTACGTAATTCCATATGGGTCGTCCACGACTCACACCATTCAGACTGTGTAGTTCAAATTACGTCATCCTGTATATGTTTGTTTACAAAAATAATCTTTCAAAATGTCGGCACTAGGAAGGTCCAAATAGTTTCAGAAATAAAGACGATTTTGTGAGACTCTAGCTCTGGGTCGGTGAAGGTTGAACGTGCTCCAAACTAATAATAAGAAAGAAACACTGGAGAGATGAACAATTGTAATGAATGTTCCGTCATGTCTATGATCTTTGAAAACATTTATACAATTACTGTTTCTGTCAAGCTTTTAGTCAAACGTACATCATTTAAAGCCCTAGTCCGTCTCAAATGGTTTACAGAACATTCAAATCTTCTCATGAAAAAATCAGTTCTAATCTTATCGAACACACTCGCAATAGCATTCAATAGCATTAAATGACACAGTTCGTTTGAATGGCTATTTAGCTCTCGTAAACCACACACCTGTTTCCGTTTTAAAACACATTTTTATGAGTTAAGAATGTTTGTGTAACAAGCTGTCAATTTATCCAAGCGGAGCCCGCGCGTAGCGAGGTAGTTTTTTTTTTCATCTCCCAGCACTGAAAATTTTTTTGCCAAGTGGTGTCTGTCTGGACATTGTTCTAGAATTCATCTTTTAGCACAATATTAGCGACACTGTTTGGACAATTCTATTAAAATTAGGCGTACAAACTGATTTTGTTTCGGGGAATCCTCTCAGAGGATCAGAATTTTCATATAATATCATCGGAAGCTGTTACAACGGGAAAATGTGAAACTTTTGTCACTTTTTAACATGGAATTTCATCTTTGAGCGTTTCAAGCGGACTTTAATAAAATAGTTATTTGCGAATTAAGCAGCGGAAGACACTCACCGGTTCAACATGTGTATGGTCATTAAACCTCAAAACATTTCAGTAAGTGGTTTAGACAAACACCTCGGACATGTGAGGGTGACTGGTTTGTAGCTGAAGAGTTTTTTTCTAAAGTGTGTTCTAAATACAAATGACGTACTGGTAATGATGTAATGAGTTGTTCTAATCTTGTTCTTGGAACTCTTGCTGTTCCAAGCTTGTTCTTAGCAAGTCTTGGTGACGAGAACAAAGACTATCAATGAAATCTTTAGAAATAACCTCTGACAACGACGACGATGACGACGACGACGACGATAACAACAACAACAACAAATGACATCGACGACGACGACGACAACAACAACAACAACAACAACAACAACAACAACAACAACAAAAACAACAACACGAGAACAACAACAATCACGACAACGAACATGACAACAACAACACCAACAACTACGACGACAACTACAACGACTGGGTTATGATGACATCACCAATGATTTAAAGGCCGTTAAAAAATCGTTAAATCCTATTTCTTCACTGATTCTTATGAAATTTTAAAGGTAGGTTTGTTGTCCCCAACTTATTTTCACTCCATACTTTTCCAGAAGAAAAACATAATTTTGGCAGTTAAAAACCGTTAAATTTCAATTCTTCACCGATATTTATGAAATTTTGTGGGTAGGTTCGTTGTCCCCAACTGATTTTCACTCTATACTTTTCCAGAAGAAAGACATAATTTTGGCAGTTAAAAAACGTTAAATTTCAATTCTTCACCTATCTTTATGAAATTTAGTGGGTGGGTCCGTTGTCCCAAACTGAATTTCAAGACAAACTATTCCAGTCAAAAAAAACTTATTTTTGGCAGTTAAAAACCGTTAAGTCTCAATTCTACACCGATATTTATGACATTTTGTGGGTAGGTTTGTTGTCAGATTTGACATGATGGCAGAATTGAAAGTGTGAGATATCCTGATGTTTCACAATTTATGCTGCATAATTCAGCCCCATAGGCGCTTGAATTTTAGGTGGAGTTGGGTTTTTTTTCAGCCCAAACCAGTAACCCCCACATGGTTTTCATGTCCCTTTCTGAGAGACTTCAAGAAGTTTCAATTTGACGTCATGATTAGCCTGCCGCATTAGCAAGTATGAAAACACGTCATCGATGACACATTTTAAGACAGAGAGAGAGAGAGAGAGAGAGAGAGAGAGAGAGAGAGAGAGAGAATCATGTACACACAGATGGACGACTTCGCTTGGGGTATGTACTGCCCGGCAGTACACATCTACTTTATTATTTAGATTTTAAAAGTTAGGTCTAGCGCCAAAACGCGTCGGCCGATTGTCTGGTCAGACAATCCAGCTGGACACGCAAAAATAAATTCTTTGACAATTGCTCGCTCTTTACGTAGGACACCTAGGATATTCTCAAGCGGTGAGTGTTTGAACGAAAGGGTGTTTGTACTGTGTGTAAAAGCCTGACAGCGTCTGTGATGGTTTACGGGAGGCTGGCTGTGCCTTTAACGAACTACACTCGGAGCACATCATGTTCTCTTGTTTTTCCTACCTCGTTCGAAAGTCTCCATTCTTGTCAGATTTTCTCCAACAGCTGAATCCCTCTTGCAATGTGTTAGCGTGAGGGATAAACGGGATATGCAAACTGTGCAGACCGTGAACGGACGCTGTCAAGAGTGTTCCACTATGAGGAAACTATCTCTTCTGGAGTCACTGGTTTCTGCTTTGTATGACCCTTTTTTTCCTCCAAGCAGCAGTTTCCTGTGCCGTTATTATGTTGTTTTGACGTAATTTGCATGATAATCGGTACTGGGGAAAGAAGTTCAGTAAAAGAAAGAGAGAGAGAGAGAGAGTGAGAGAGAGAGAGAGAGAGAAAGAGAGAGAGAGAGGGGGATAGAGTGAGAGAGAGAGAGAGAGAGAGAGAGAGAGAGAGAAAACATGCACACACATGCACACACACACACACACACACACACACACACACACATACACACACACACACACACACACTAACACTAACACACACACTCGCGCTAACACACACACACACGCGCGCGCGCATTTTCCAGCACATCAAAACCGCTTTCAAAATATTATTAAAAAAAAAACCTGTCTTGCCCGTCGACCTTAGAATATCCCTCACCGTTCACTCCTTTGATTGAAAAGAGTCATGCAGGAAGTCATAAAGAGATTTAACAGCCAAAACGAACGAGGAGACGGGCACACAATAGGAGGCGATGGGGGGGGGGGGGGGGTTGGAGAGAAAGCCGGGTTACGGTACTGGTGGAAACGGGTAATGGGTCAACCTGTTTGAACGGCAAAAGTCGGCCCCGGGTTTTCCACTAAAAATCAAAACGTGCGTGACAGTTAACAATGGTGATCGTTCATCTACTTAACATAAAGAAACAAAATGCAGGCAAGTGATCACGGTTGCCGGTGGCTGTTAAAGCAGTCACTTTATAACCAGATTGCAGCTCTGCACTAAGTCTAATCGTCAGCCAATTGTTTTTGAGTGCACCCTCATAGGCATAGCTTGCTGTGTCCCCTTGATTTAATTGCATGTTTGTCATTTTGGCATTTGAAATAAAATTCTTGAATAAACCAACTCTGCACAAAAAGCAGACAGTTCCTGAGTGATATTTGTTTGTTTGTTTGTTTGTTTGTTTGCTTAACGCCCAGCCGACCAGGAAGGGCCATATCAGGGCGGTGCTGCTTGGACATAACGTGCGCCACACACAAGACAGAAGTCGCAGCACAGGCTTCATGTCTCACCCAGTCACATTATTCTGACACCGGACCAACCAGTGTTTGTGATTTGCGCCAGAGGGAAAGAGAGAGGGTGGGGGGGGGGGGGGGGGGGGCTTGTTTCATGCAGGCCTGCTGACCGAATATGTGATCAGATAGTGAGCCCGAATGAATTAAACAGATACAGATGTGGCTTAAATTATGATTCAAATGCAAATTTTGTCGTGTTGCGCTACCAACTTGCATTTTTCGCATTTGACTGATCAACGAAAAATCTAACTTTCTTACAGATGAAATGTTTTGTTTTGTTTACATTGAAATCTCCGAAAACTTTGAACACACATGCAAAATAATCAGCATTCAAGAATAACTAGTGACGGGTGCAGTGGCGTAGTGGATAAGACATCGGCCTTCTAATCGGAAGATCGTGAGTTCAAATCCCGGCCACGGCTGCCTGGTG
>NW_027126512.1:0-20000 GCF_037325665.1 Littorina saxatilis | reverse complement strand
ATAAGAAAAGCAGATAGTGGACACTCCTTACAAAACGGAAAAAATCGCAGCAGTTTTGAACAACTAGTTTTCTGACTTTACATTGCCAGCATATAGACGTCACTATAATGCATGCAACAATAAACAGGTTAAAGAATCATAACTGGGTGGATATGTCGATATCATACTATAAGTACACTGTAAATATGGCCATTTCTGCAACTTTGGGCATTGTTGACTAAACCCTCTGATGGGAGAAAAGCGAGGGCAAAGTTGACCAAAATGAAAACAAAATTTACTGTGGTCACTGACTCACACTTCAAGCTGAACTTCTAAAATTACAAGGGAAGTATTAGTATTAGCACATTGTAAAACGAAATGGAAAACATATTGGGATGCATATAACAATAGTTTTGACCACAGTAACTGTTTTCGCAGAAACTGCAACAATAATCATCATATACACTGTTGGTTATATCAAAGGTTCTGTCGACATTTCATTTTGCGTTTTTGCGTGGATCTGTTGGCCCAGATCCTCCGACTTCAGCCCTTAGGTTTCTTTCGGGGTTACCCCGCCCTTAGTTCCTGGCTCAAAAACCTAAACCTGGGAACACATGGGGGATTTCTTACCGGGGATCCCACCCCGGGGCTAGAGCTTTTAATGCGGCTCTTACTCGCATGGTGTAACCGTCATCGGACACGTAGGGCATTTATAGGGTAGTCAGTGCCATCTGCCAACCCACCCCGTCCTGGTAAAGACACCGCTAGTTGGTCCGGGACTGCTTATTCTATATTCGCAGCTGGCCCCCATATCTGGGGGCCGTTCCCCTATCCGCCACCTGGGGACCCGCCGGGTTGAGGATAGTCGCCCCCCCTACTGAATTGGAAGTAGTCACATCCTGCAGGCTTGTCCATACCACAGTGCTCTGAGGGACACCACCTGGCCAGAGGAGACAGCCCTACAAAAGAAGCTATACGGCCCCAAAGAGGACTTGGAGAGGACAGCACGTTTCGCCGTGCAGTCCGGACTTGACGATCTAACAGCGAACGACAAGAAGAAGAAGATATCATTTCTTATTTCCCCTATCGGTTACCTAATACGTCAACCTTCCCAATTTGTATATTTTTGTTTAATGTTTTAAATTTATACTTCCTACTGCTCGATTTGATTGCCCAACAGTTTAATTCTATCGACGAATATATGACCCTTTTCTTTGTTTGTACGTGATAATGACTTTTCCCCCTTATTGTTGTTAAAGGCACAGTAAGCCTCCCGTAAAACATCACAGATACTGTCAGGCTTTTACACACAGTACAAACACCATTTCATTTAAACACTCACTGCTTGAGAACATTCTAGGTGCCCACCGTAAAGAGCGAGCAATTTTCAAATAATTTATTTTTGTGTGGTTTATCTTACCTCTGAGCCATCGTGAACCCGTGTAATCCAGTTTCCCTTTTTTCACAATTTAGCCGCCAGTTTGTCATTTCAATGCAAATTAATCTCTGTAAGCTTATGTGCAATAGCTCGTTGTTGTGTACCTTTGAATCTGAAATGCAACATTGAAACGGCTGCGAACTGGAGCAGTGGCGGTTAACGGTTCAGAGGAACTGGCGCCAGGCAGCGTCGTCTGCTACGAGAACCACGACCTTGCGTGACCCTGCTTCCGGGCTATCTTTTTTTAAACTTTCAAAACTTCGTATTGTTCTGATCTTGTCTTGATGAAAAAAGATTTCTTTCTTTTATGATTCAAGAATGTTTGTGTAACAAGCTGTCAATTTATTATTTTGATTTCAAAAGTTAGGTCAGAAGCGCAAAAAAAGCACCGTCCGATTGTCTGACAGACAATCCGCAAAATTAATTCTTTGAAAATAGCTAGCTCTTTACGTAGGGCACCTAGGATGTTCCCGTTCGGTGAGCGTTCAAATGGAAGGGTGTTTGTACTGTGTGTAAAAGCCTGACAGTATCTGTGATGGTTTACGGGAGGCTTACTGTGCCTTTAATTGGAGTTGAGATCCTGCCCTATCCTGCCCTTTGTTTATCTCCATTAGCCGTAATCTATTAACGAGCATTTTTGACAGCGTTAGGGGAAAGGTAGCACAAGTCTCACAACATCCTTCAGAGTAATATTCTGAAAGCCGCCGGCAAGTGAAGATTCACTGAGTTTAACTTTTGAGCTTGTTAGACTCTACAGCTCTGAGTAACAAAGGGCTCCAAGTGCATGCGACACGTGCAACAAGAGTAAGTACAGTGACAGTTATGCGAAGCAATCTCTTGACACTAGAGAGAATAAAAAGCATTGAAATTAACTAGCGGCCAGCGAGTTTCATCTTCATTTGATTTAAAATGCTCTACGGAGTCATATTAATCTAAGAACCAAATGGGGAAATACTAAAAAGCTGAACATATCATTACAAGCTCTGCGTTCATGTGGGCAGTTTAAGCAAATTAATACGGTCCCTTCTGAGTTGAATTCCCATAAACCTTCCGTACTAGGCCCGTGTGCAGTGAGACGCTTGAATGTCTTAAGTAAGGACAATAGAATGAATCTGTTGTTTTGCACCCATTAAAATCTAATTTTGTCAAAAATAAGTTCCAATAAAATTAATGTGTACATTTTTCTCGCGCGCTGTCGCATTTATCTTCGGGTCGTACACGCTTAATCCCTCCCCTAAAACTTGGTTTTAATGATATTCGCATCAGCCCCATCAGCAGCAGCAAAGTTGCGAAGTTCTTGTTGCTGCTGCGTTGCGGAGGAAGGGGGTTGAGGAGCCTGCTCCTTCTTGCCGCGGACATCCTCTGCGTCAGCAGTTTCTGCGTGCTGCGTCATCGGTTTCTGGGTTGGGGATGGCTTGTCTTTTTCTTCCTCCCCGTCCGTAACGTAAGCAACGTTGGTGTACTCCGTCATAGGTTTCTTTGTGGTTTGTTTCTGGCTGGCTGCGTGTTTGGTGAGGTTGTCCATGGTCTCAGCTTTTTCCTCCTCGGCCTGATTGTCTGCCCTTGCCTGGTACTTGTTGTACATGAAGCAGAACAGGCCCATGGTAACGAAGCAAACAGCTCCAGCGATTAGACCTGCGGATCGTGATATAGAAAGGCATGAATCCCTGTGCGTGTTTCGATTGCATGTGAAGAGCACAATAGAGAAAGGCCTATACCTACCAGTACTTTTTTTGTTAAGTCTTGTCACGAAGCACACTGCCCCAGCGATCAGACCGGCGGAGCATATGCAAAAAGACATTCGTGTACAAGGGCAGAGTCCCTCCGCATGTTTAGATAGCATGTGAAGATTACAAAAGCACTATAGAAAATGTGTTAATGCCTATTGCTACCATTTTGAAGAAAAAGGTTTTGTAACGAAGCAATGTGCTCGAGCGATGAGACATGCAAATCATCTATAGAAAGAGATGAACCCTTGCGCTCTGTTTGGTTGCATAAGTAGATTGCAATATCACAACAAATAAGGCATGTCTGCTACTGTCTACATATTTTGACAAAATAATCCTTCTTGTAACAAAGCACACAGATAGGAAGATCAGGCCTAAAAAGTGTAAAGATGGGAAGAGATAAGTTGCATGTTTTGATTACATGTGAAAATTCCATTTCGTACTTTCCAAAGTCACGCTACCCAGGCGTGATCGTGTGTGTAATCAGCCACCTGCACTTCCGGCAGAATAACCGAGGTCCTTTGCGTGCAACGGTGGTAACACGGGGATGGGACATGGATATCGTCTGGGAAATGTGCCAGTACATGGAATAATCATGTCACGATGACCCTGTCTCTAAAGTTTTGAGCAGGTAAATATCCGGAGGTTTGCCAGTAATGATCATACTACAAGGTAAACCCCCTGTCTGCAGAGTTTTCTACAGGTACATATCCCGGACATGTGTCAGTAATAATCATGCTACGGTACTTGAGAGTTGAGGTTGAGGCTGATTCTGTGCTAGTAAAGTTTTCTACAGGTAAATACGACGGCAACGTACCAGTGATGATCATGCCACGGTACTTAAGGGCCATGAAGTTGAGGCTGATTCTGTGCTGGTAACGTTTTCTACAGGTAAATATGGCGGAAACTTACCTGTGATTATCATGCCACGGTACTTGAGGGCCATGAGGTCACCAAAGTACGCGCCGTTCACGTTGATCCCGTGCCTTTGGAGAGTGAAGCGCCGGTTGGGCCTGTTGACCTCAATCAGGCAGTCGTACAGCCCAAAGTCCTCGTCGCTCACGTCTTTCACGCGCAGCATGGCGCCATTGTTCAGTACCTCAACATCGGAGCGACCTGCATGATCAGATAAGGCAGAGGATTGTGTGTGTGCTAATTGCAAGTGATTGTCATTGCAAAATTTCGAATTCTTTCGGCGTGAATTAAAAAACAAAACAAGAAAGGTTAATTTATTGGAGCGTTTGACTCAGGACAAAACGAAACCTTCTCAAGAACTGTTACCTATCGAATTTTAAATAAGTTTTGATTTTGATTTTGATTCTGATTCTTGATTTTCGAACGTTAAGTCTACCCGTTTCGTAATTCTACTGGCATAATTTGACTGTCGACTTTGACTTTGACTTTAATCTTTGTTTATGTGTATATGAATTAGCCTTACACTCTTCTTGTCTGATGCTGGGACGTGGTCAAAATAAACTAGTATTGTAGTGTATTGTATTGTACTTGAACATGCGTCTTTGTTGTAAATTTGCCTCACCTGTGGTATTGGGTTCCAGAACATCTTTATTTGGCAAAATCCACAAACGGTACAAAGCCGGTGACTCAGCGCTGGTCTCGTTCAGATCAGCGAAGTTCGGGTGACACGAAAAGTTCACGGAAGAGTGGTACAAAACTTGCACACTGTGACCTTGAGTGACCCCTGTCGTTGCCAGGACAACCAGTATTCCAAGGTGAAGGTTTCTCAGTGGCATCGTGGATGACAAGACGGGAAGACTGTCTGTCCTGTTGGACACAATATGCTTGTTTTAGACATAAAACACCGACATAAAGAAATTAGCATTTGACATAATTATATTCACTGAAACTATAGGTTTCTGTATAGATTTATGTTAATCAAATTAAACACTTGAAATAGATTTGAAGACAGCTTTGCAAAGTGTTATTTTTATAGTGAAAACACAAAGGGCTATTACTTGCTGTGGATGTTGAATTTTTCCAAAACTACCAAATTCAATTTCAGACACAATCCTGTATAGAAATTAATTACACAATTAGTGTTTATCAAAATATCGCTAAATCCTGAGAATATATAATTTAATAAATGAGAAATAAAAGGAAAATTAATGAAGAGTGCCTTCAGAATGGCACATTAAATCCGATGAAAATGAACTGCCGATGAAAATGTGTTGCAACTGACAGAAATACCAGGACCAGTTCCTTTCAAAAGCGAACTGCTTGCTTTCATTAATTTAGTTGTTATTTATTTATGTTCTTGAACGATATGGACTACTATTTCAGTAATACTTACAGTAAAAAAAAAACACGTCTTATCCTATGGCATCTTCTGCAATAAATGAGAGAACAACAACGCTGTAACATATCAGCGGGAGTTTCTAATTGTGCTTTCTTATTCAGTGACATGTTATCCATTGTCTTTTATATGTAGACGCTTCATTGCAGAAGAATGTGAGCGTTTGTAATTTCGTGACACGGCATTGCGCACATCAATTTGTCAAAGAGAGCGTGAAGCTTAGTTCATTGTCTTCAAAAAGGATTGGGTGCATTTCTGAAGTAAAGTTTGGGTCAAAGGTTATGTAATTTAGCTTGTATTATGAAGGCGATGGCCGAGACTTCCTTTCTTGTCCATTATTCGGCGAAAGGTGAAGGCTGAGCATATTGCTGCAATTTCGTGGCAAAACAACAAGAACAAAAACAACAACAACACAAACAACACAACAACAACAACGACAACAACAACGACGACGACAACAACAACAACAACGACAACGACAACGACGACGACGACGACAACGACGACAACGACAACGACAACGACAACAACAACAACAACAACAACAACAACAACAACAACAACGGGAAGTGAGGGGAATTCATGAATATAATTGAATGATGTATAAAGAAAAGAAGTAAGAGGTGTTTTGTTGCGTCGAACAATGTCGGTTGGTTTTAACTTGGAGTTTGTGCTTGCGTGAAAACAACACACCCTCCCCATTGACAAAATATTGATCATTTTTCATTCATCATAAAGCCATTCTGCTTCTAAGGACTCTTTCCGCAGTTCCCTTAAAACGCACCTTTTTCGCGAATCCTTGTAAATTGTCCTTGCCATCTTTATAGACTGTTAGAGGTGAAGTTAGATTTGTTGTTTGAATGTTTCTTTTTTGTATAGTTGCTTCAGCTTTGATTGAGCTGTAGGGTTCTGTATGAAATTTGCATTTAGTCTTTCTTTTTCTTGCTGAGTGTATGTACAGTCCAGAGAGGAGACGGACATGGTGTGAGCTTGTCCAGGGGGGTATATGAACATCTCAGTGGCAGGGGGATGGAAGCACTTGTTAATGAGTGGGAGTGTGTATGCGCGTGGTGTGCACGAGGATGTATGCACGTGAGTGATATTTGTAAATGTGTATTATTATAATATCATCTTTGTATTTATATTATTGAAATTGTTATATCTCGATGTACAGCGCTAAGAGCATAGTTAAATTTGTGAAGCGGCGCTATATAAGCTATCTTTATTATTATTATTATTATTAACCAAGTTATGCGTCATCCACACCGTCTTCAGTCTCACCCACGGGACAAGGTGTCTGGCTGATGACGTCAAAGTAGTCAATCTCTCAGTGACGTCATTGCGGGGAAAAACACCATCTGGACCCCAAAACACTCTTCTGTATGCGAATATAAAGTTCATGGTTTGTTTTTCCGTTAACTGTTAAAAATCCTTTTTTCCCCGGGGAAACAGCTAGTTCATCATCTGTGTGTGTAACCTTCGCTTCTGGCGATTTTAGCAAGGCCTTCGACACGGTCCCCCATGGTAGACTCCTACAGAAGATGGACCACTACGGAGTACGCGGGCCTATCCACGCGTGGCTGACGAACTTCCTAACGAAGCGGACGATGAGAGTGGTAGTGGAGGGTGAAGCGTCCGAAGAAGCGGCAGTCCTATCGGGCGTCCCCCAAGGCACTGTTTTAGGACCCCTGATGTTCCTGTGCCACATCAATGACCTGCCCGAATCTACGAAGTCAACAGTACGACTCTTCGCAGATGACTGCTTGCTGTACCGGGAGATCCACACCTCCCATGACCACCTCACCCTTAAGGCAGACCTGAAACAGCTGGAGATCTGGGCCAAGAAGTGGGGCATGCGCTTTAACGCGCAAAAGTGCTACATCCTCTCCAGCAGAAGCAAATCGTCCTACTTATACAGCCTGGATAACGTCATCCTCCAGCAGGTCCAACACAACCCCTACCTTGGAGTACTACTCTCCGCCGACCTGAATTGGTCTTCCCACATCTCCAACATCTGCTGCAAAGCTGGATCAACTGTGGGCTTCCTACGCCGGAATCTCCGGAACTGCCCACAGGAGTGCAGGCGCCTGGCGTACATAACACTCGTCCGATCCACGCTGGAGTATGGAGCTACCGTGTGGGACCCTTACCTCCGGCGGGACACCGAGAGGCTGGAGAGAGTTCAGCGCCAAGCAGCCCGCTTTATCACGCGAGACTACAAGTCAAGAAGCCCGGGCTGCGTCACCGACATGCTGAGGAACCTAGCTGAACCTCCCCCCACTGGAAGAGCGACGCAGGCAGTTACGCCTCAACCTCCTCAACAGGATCTCTGAGGGCCTGATCCCCGCACTCCCTCCAGACAAGTTTCTCACCCCCGCCGTGAGCGGACGGCGGAGAGTCATCCCCACAAGGTTCCAGGGGTATGATAGCAGCAATATTATCGAGAGGCAAGCTGTAAACAACACACGAGGCTTCCGCATCCTCACCTGCAAGACAGACCAGTACAAGAACTCCTTCTTCGTACGGACAGTTGCAGAGTGGAATCAGCTGAGTGACGCAGAACTTCCAGCACGACCAGCCCAGCCAGCCATGCAGCGCAGCAACTTCAGCGCTGAGACTGCCGGCATCAGGGTTGCCCCAACACTGACCACCTACAGAGCTCAGTTTTTAACATTTTAATAAGTCACTAAGAGTGGAAAAACATTGATGTGACGGGACTATATGACTTGTCCCACCAAAGTCAGGACTTTTATTGTACTCTAAATTATTATTATGCGCTCTCCCGCATCCGTTGCGAAGATGACCAACAGTGGTTCCTGCAACGTAGAGAATCCAGATCCAGATTCAGATAGTTACACTTTTGCGCTTCTGAGTTTTCGGGGTCAAAGATGGGGGGGGGGGGGGTCGGGGGGGGGGGTCGGGGGGGGGGTCGGTGGTGCTTGCGTGCGTGCGTTCATGTGTCCTCAAGTCTGTTTTTTTTTTTTGTCTGTATCACTTTAGCTTTTTTTTTAAATTTTTTATAGTTTAGTTGACGAAAGTCGGTCAATACCTTTTGAGCTTTTAGAATTTCGTTTCAATACCTCTCCCTTTCAACAGCTCGATCGCTTTCAGGTTCGTCCTATACTCTTAGTGTCATGACATTGCATACTTCCCTAAGAAGCGGCAAACCAGCTGCATTGACAGAGGCCATGTTTTAGAGTACGTTAATAAAAATAGATATAGCTTGTTCTTTCGTACTTAATACTAGTTTTACACAAAGGGACAGAAAAAAATTCGTTTCGTTTTCGTCATTGGCAATTCTGCAATCTATGAGAGAGAAAAAAATCGGTTGCGTCCTTTCGATGTGTGTCTGAGGTACGGGCCAATGTCACTCGTCATAGCATGCAGTTTTCTTTCTCAAAACCTTTTCAGGGTTGGTATAAAGGTTGCATAACGTATTCGCGTCATGTTAGATTTGCTTTTCAATTCAACACTGTTTGTCGTAAAGGCTTGTATTTCACACTGTTCGCAGTTTGGTGCACCCTTTTCTCTCTGACCCCGATTTTTTTCTCAATTCAGTGCGGACAGTTTGTTGTAAGGCCTTATGAAAAACGTAGGTGGATAAGGTTTCTCTGAGATGCACTTACTTTGTACGCTGAGGCTCCAAAAGGTGTCTCCAAACCTAATTAAAAACAGGGGCCACAGAAAGGAAATCATAAGCAGCTGAACATGAAAACATCGCGACCAGATACCGAAGTTTACTTTCCTTGAACTGGATAAGCAAAAGGATTGACAAGAGGGAGTTTGAAATTGTCGGAAGAGTTCTTTGAAGTGTTTATCTATGGGCTGCGATTTAGCCTTCATCGCTGAAAGACGATCTCGAGTTGTTTCACTCGCACCCATTCTGAATGCACTCGCACCCTGTTGCTGCTTGTGTTTGAGAATACTTCAAGTCCGCACGTGACCCTTCACTAGCACGGCTGGGCATACATTGGCTTGCATACCTTTTAGAAACACAAGGATAAAGACAGATTGAGATAGATATTTTGCAGCCTTGATTTTTGTTAACCGCGATAGAAATGCATGTTTTAGTTTGCTTGTCACTTGTTTAGTGATGATAATACTGGTACCATGGATTTGTTTTTTCGAGTTGTTAAAATTGGTGAGCTAAAGTGTCGCCACAAAAGGCCGTCTAGACAAATGCCCTCTCCTGCCTCCATGGGTCAAAGATTATGCTCTATTTCCCCTACTATCAATCCCCGAACCAACACCGTTCCCCTCCAACCGCCCCCCCCCCCCCTTCCGCTCCATCTTAAAATGCTCCCTATTCCCCCCCATAAACAATCGTGTCTTTTCTATTAAAAGTCTTTGTTGAAGTTTTTATTTATTTTGTCTATATGGTCAACGATGTAAGCTTAATCGATGTATATTGTGTGTGTGTGTGTGTGTGTGTGTGTGTGTGTGTGTGTGTGTGTGTGTGTGTGTGTGTGTGTGTGTGTGTGTGTGTGTGAGTGTGTGTGTGCGTACATGGGTGCGTGCGTGTGCGTACGTACGTACGTACGTACGTACGTACGTGTGTGCGTGAGTGCGAACAATACCTGCGCAGGGCCGGCCCAAATGAGTTGTAAGGGGGGGGGGTTCCTCCTTTTTTTTTGGGGGGGGGGGCAAATCAGCGAAGTGGCGAAGCCACAAGCGCGCGCCTGCAAAACAGGCGCGCGAACTAGGGGGGTCAGGGGGCATGCTCCCCCGGAAAATTTTTGAAAAACGGTTAAAATCTGTGCAATCTGGTGCATTCTGGGCCTTGTTTTGAGGGTTAAGAGCAGCATTGTTTTGGTGCTAAAACTAGTAAAAGTCAAAGCAAGGTACATGCTTTTTCCAGGGGTGGGGTTCCGGAACCCCTGGAACCCCCCCTGGGTCCGGCCCTGCTGCGTGTGTGTGTGTGTGTGTGTGTGCGTGTGTGTGTGTGTGTGTGTGTGTGTGTGTGTGTGTGTGTGTGTGTGTGTGCGTGCGTTCGTGTGTGTGTGTGTGTGTGTGTGTGTGTGTGTGTGTGTGTGTGTGTGTGTGTGTGTGTGTGTGTGTGTGTGTGTGTGTCTGAGTGTGTGCATGTTTCTGTGTGTCTACGTGTCTGTCTGTGTTTGTCTGTCAATTTGTTATATATATGCGTTTGTCTGTCAATGTGTTATATGCGTTTGTCTGTCAATGTGTTATATGCGTTTGTCTCTCTGTCCGTGCGACCGACTGTCTGTCTGTATAAAAGACTGTCTGTACATGTGTATCATTTCTGTTGGTTGGTTGCTGGCTCATTTTGTAAGCCTGTTAGTTCGAAGCAATTCCTTTTTGTTTGTTTGATTCTTTTGATTCTTCCTTTGCTGATACAAGTGAGTAAGCCAGTTGGAGAGTGGATCTGAAGGTTCCATTACTGTGCTTTTCGTTGTGTGAGTGTGTGTATGTGTGTTTGTGTGTATGTGTGTGTGTGTGTGTGTGTGCATATCAAAACAGTGGAGGCGAATTCAGTATTAGAGCTCACAGTCCTGTGTTATAGCTGCCTTGTTTTGTTTAGCGTGTGCTGACAAAACACTAGCCCCTGCTCGTCAAGCGTTAAACGGTTTGTCTTTCGCCGCTAGCCTGCAGGCGAGTTGGCGTTGTTTATCTCTGGTGGCCACTGTTTATAATTCAGAATCTCGGAACCGAGTCTCAGTAAAAACTCTTGGAGAAGTCTGCAAAGCGAAGACCAGATCTTTTTTGCTATGTATGTGGGGGTTTTGCAGACGACATTTTGAAGCATACGCGTTGCCATGACTGCATCAAAATGTTGTATTAAAAACTTCGATAAAGTATCTCAGTTGCACATTTTAGCAAGGTCAATCATTATGCTAATTTAAAATCGCTTCAAGCACTTATTGATTAAAACCAAAACTGTGAAATATAATCTGCTAACACTTTCTTTTATCTATCTAGAGAGTATTGCCAGGATGGTCACGTGCTTCCGTCTTAAATAAACGGGATTATGTATGCCACAGTATGGATGAACCGAGTTGCATTCACTGAAGTGGCCGTAACACAGGTTAAATAGCAATCTGTTTAACAGAGCTCTGTAAAGCACACAACCCCCCCCCCCCCCCCCCTCCCCAGCCCCCCAAACAGATTAACAAAATAAAAGAAGATGAGTTTAGAAACAGCAGCCGGAGAGAGGCCCGGGGGGGGGGGGGGATTAAAGATTGGAATTTAATTATAATTGGATAGATCCGCCGCACTGCCAAGAAAAGTGTACAGTGTTTCACCCACTTTCCCGAAAATATATGCATCTGTGTTAAAATTGTCAAAATGGAGTTCCAACTTATCATCAGTGATCAGACATAATTATGTAGATAGATGATCAATGTAGGCTATATTATATCTCTGTTATCATGCACTACTGACTCAACAACACAAATACTTGCTGAATATAATATCTCTATTTGAAAGCATATCCAAAGGAACCTTTTGTCTCTGTTGATAAATATCGAAGTTCATTGCATTATCTTTACTCTAGACTTGTATTCAGTTTCTCTGTCAGAGCGGCAAAGTATCGTCTGCTACAGACACCGACCCAGCAGTAAGAAAGCATAGGCTCTAGCTGAATACATTTTATTTTTTTCTCGTCAAAAGTAGAAAATACATTCATTCGTAAAGAACTAGGGTTTAGATGAAAAGGTTAGTCAGTGTAATATCATATATATACCAATAGATTAAGGAAGATTTTTCAAGAAAGTGCCGATTGTGTTTTTTGTGGTTAGGCCTATCTTTTATTGCGAGTTCCGACAGTAGCGGCTCGGTTACTGCGGACCAGCATAACTGAGTTCACACAGAACTATTCTCAGCTGCACTCAACATGGAAAAAACCCTGTGTTAATTGTTTCAAGACAACCACATTTTGTAACACTACTTTGAAACTTCTGCTTCTTGTCATCATTATAATCATTGCAAGGGCTCCAGGAACTGAGAAATGTTAAACACACTTAAAACCACGTAAATGTTACAGGAAGGCGCCTTTACCGCCTATGCATGGTGCCACAGATTTCAGCAGCTAGCGGGCGCCGTGACCTTGCAAGGCGGAGCATCGAAATTTGCGCGGAATATTCAAAAAGCTTAAACCACACTCACTTTTTTTTTCTTGAAAACAGCATAAATATTGTTTTAAGCGTAATAAGTTTAATCTGTATGTATGCTGGAGGTGTAAATGCACTAACATGCATATTTTGTTGCTTGTAAGATGTAGTGTTCACTTACAAAACTTTGACAAGTTTGGTCTTTCGGTTGGCGGTGTAATGTGATTCTTATGTACCGGTTCGACATGTAGGAAACAGCAGTATTTAACTGATTTCTTCCGCATTGAATGTTTCTTTGTGCAATCAGTATAGAAGATTGCAGAGAGTGTATTCTGATGATTTAAAATGTGTGTATTATTATTAAGCAGCCCTGATAGTACTGACTATGTCTCTTTCTACTAAACTGACTCAGTGTGTGACTTCTTAACTGTGCACATTTTCAGCCAGAAATTCATTTCTCTTCCTTGTCTTGCTTGCAAATTTGTTCTTTCCTGGCCGAGCGATAACATAAACACTCCTGCCAAGGGTTGTGTTCTGCGATGTTTTAGAGCTCGGAAAGGCAGCAGAGGGCTTGTCATCAGCTTTCCCTAAATGGATTGCTTGAGGGCTAATAAGGAAGGGATACTGCTATATCAGTGGTGGTTGTTGACATCTTGTATATATACAGCTTGCTGAATCCTAATGCATGGGCCAAAGAAGGAAACTCGGCTCCACTGATTTGATATGGTGTTGTGTGTGTGTGTTTATGTATGTGTGTGTGTGGGTGTGTGTGTATGTCCCTATGTGTGTGTGTGTGTGTGTGTGTGTGTGTGTGTGTGTGTGTGTGTGTATGCGTGCGTGCGTGCGTGCGTGCCTGTGTGTTTTTACACTATAATGTTCGTATTTGTGTTTGTGTGAGAAGTGGTTAAGTTCACTTTTTCAGTGAACTGCTGCGTCTCATTTGTAAATTATAGACGTTTGGTTTATCAGTAGTCTCCCTTGTCCCATTGGTTGCTCTGATGTGTACTCTATGGTCTCTGCTAGAATCTACACCAATGCTCTACTAATTCATTCGAGGGTCCTATCTTCCTATCTATCAATGGAACACGAACGAACGAACGAACGCGCAGACACACACACAAACACACACACACACACAACCACCCCACCCCCCCCCCCACACACACACACACACATAAAACACACAACAGCAACAACAACACACACACACACACACACACACACACACACACACACACACACACACACACACACACACACACACACACACACACATCCTCAAATTCACATGTGTAGATTATAATTATAAAATCGTCTCCAAAAAGCCTTTTTGTCTTTCATTCTCTGTTTTAATGTACAAGAACAAAACATCTGAATAAAGAGATCTAAATACGTACATATCACTTTACACATATAACACAAAGCTGTTTCCTGTGTAGAGCTGTTGGTGGTGACATCTTTTTGCAACTGACACCTACGTCAAAATGCTCAATTAATTGAGCGAAAAATACCAACTGCGCAGCCCCGTTTTTTATTTTTTTTATTTTATTTTTTTTAAATATTTTGTTATTTTTTTTAATCAGAACGGAAGGGTGTTGTTATTCAATGCAAAAGCCAGGACATAATTATATGGGATGGTGAATATGATTGTGTAGCCTACGCGGGAACTACAGTGCATCCAAAATCAGCTGTGAACCATTCAAACAACATATTGAGGTAAAACAAAATTATGTTTCAGCTTCATCACAACGAGATTCCTATGCAAGTCTTCTTTGACAGCTATATTCATCATTTTCATGTAAAAAATCAACTTTCAATAGTACAAACAATCTGACTACATTTGTGTACACATAGAACGCATTGATTATAATAGGCAATCATTAAATAGTGAGACAGCGATAGCAAAACAATAAACTAAAACTGTTTTAGTTAGAACAGCTACAATGCAACCATAAACACATAGCAAATGATTTAGAACGCATACAATATACAAGCACAACAGTTATTTAAGTCATTTTAGTTTGTGCGTTTGTATTTTTCTTGTGGTTTGGATGAGTTGTTGTTGTTGTTGTTGTTGTTGTTGTTGTTGTTGTTGTTGTTGTTGTTGTTGTTGTTGTTGTTGTTGTTGTTGTTGTTGTTGTTGTTGTTCAGAGTGTCAATGTCATTATTTACATGATCATATTATTCGTTTTTTACACTTTTGTTTTGTGAGATTACCTGCTAACAGCACAATTATTGTGTGTGGATTTATCCCCTAATATGTTCAAGTTTGTAATCAGGATGTTACAGTCAGAATAAGCTTCCATGATTGCCTTTCTGTCTGTCTGTCTGTCTGTCTGTCTGTCTGTTTGTCCCCCCTCTCTCTCTCTCTCTCTCTCTCTCTCTCTCTCTCTCTCTCTCTCTCATTCTCTCTCTCTCTCTCTCTCTCTCTCTCTCTCTCACACACACACACACACACACACACACACACACACACACACACACACACACACTCTATATCTCTCTCTCTCTCTCTCTCTCCCTCTCTCTCTATCTCTCTCTCTCTCTCTCTCTCTCTCCGTTTAAACCTTAAGCTTCGTACAATGGGACTTTAGTTTGATCACCACAAGCGTGTAAGATACAACGGTCAGATGAGCTTGGTTCAGATGCTGGATACTTATAAATAACAAACCACATTATTGTACATTTAAAGCTGCGAGTTTCGTTAATTGCTTTTCAAAGGGAACAGAAAAACCAAACTTTCGATTTTGCCGTTCACTAACAAAACTAATTCACTAACAAAACTAATTCACTAACATTTAAAGCTGTGAGTTTCGTGACTGGCTTTTTAAAAGGAAAAATATACAAAAAAGAAACAACATTTTAGATGTTGCCGTTACTTGTAAAATTACAAAGTATCTGTTCAAGATAAAGCTGAGAGTTCCGTTACTGGCTTCTCAAAAAGAAAAACAAACAAAAGAACAATAACACTTTGGATTTTGCCGTTCAGAGCCCCAGGGGCGAACACGTACAACACGTATCCAACTGTCCTGCCACGCTTGCCGTCTAAAAACTGCGCATCCATCCTCTACAACCAAACTTTACATTCGGAATGACTCGGCCCCGCCGTTCTTTTCCCCATCGTCCCCATCAGTCACCGCCGCCGAACCGTTGGTTTTCTCGTCCGGGGTCTCCACCATCTCAATGTCCGCGGGAGTGACGACGTGCGAAGAGACGTAGGCTTCGTTGGCGTACATGTGGGGGGAGGGCTTCTTCAGGTCGTCCTCGATGCTGCTGGAACGCTCGCTGCTGTTGCCGCTTCTCGAGCGCTTGCTGTAGCGGTAGTTCCAGATGATGCAGGCTCCGCCGACCACCACCAGCATAACGCCCGCCGCGATGGCTCCGATGATGGCGCTTTCCCGGTACTGTTCCTCCAGCGCGCTGAAGTCGGCGCCGTTCACGTTGACACCCCAGCGCATCAGCGTGACGTTACCCATGCTGTTGATAATGACACATGTGTAATAGCCGAACTGGTCGTCGTCGACTTTGGTGACGTTCAGCATGTGTATCTCGGTTTTGTTCACCAGCTCAACGTTCTTGGGGAATTCGCTGCCGGGTCCATCGATGACCGTGGCACCTGGCGTGATCCAGAACCACCTGCCGCCGGGACCGGGCATGTCGGTGGCGTTTTCAAAGCAACTCAGGATGGCATCACCGTAGTAAGGGATCGTGACGTCTTTGGTGGTTGCAGCAGAGACCGATGACGTCATGAAGAAGATGGCGACGGTCGTTGCTATGACGTGCATGGTTGCCATTGTTAGATGACGGGTCAGAGTTTCAGGGTTGCTGAAAACAAAGTCAGAATATCTTTAGAGTCATTTTAGTTCAGTATTTCATAAGAAGGCACAGTTGTTGTTGTTGTTTTTATGTTCGGGGTGTGTGGTGGTGGGGAGGGCAACAAATGTGGAATGGGCGGAGTTGGAAAGGAATAGGGTGTATCATTTGAATGTATGTGCGCGCGCGCGCGTGCGTTTGTGTTGTGTTGTGGTGGGTGTGTGTATGTGTGTGTGTGTGTGTGTGTGTGTGTGTGTGTGTGTGTGTGTGTGTGTGAGAGAGAGAATGTGTGTATGTGCGCGCGCGCGCGTGTGTGTGTGTATGTGTGTGTGTGTGTGTGTGTGTGTGAAGTTATATGCGCACACACACACACACACACACACACACACACACACACACACACGCACACGCACACGCACACACACAAATACACACACACACACACACACACACACATACACACACATTGTCTGGAATTCTCTCCCTTCCTCTGTTCGCCATTCTGCTTCTAAGGACTCTTTCCGCAGTTCCCTTAAAACGCACCTTTTTCGCGAATCCTTGTAAATTGTCCTTGCCATCTTTATAGACTGTTAGAGGTGAAGTTAGATTTGTTGTTTGAATGTGTCTTTTTTTGTATAGTTGCTTCAGCTTTGATTGAGCTATAGGGTTCTGTATGAAATTTGCATTTAGTCTTTCTTTTTCTTGCTGAGTGTATGTACAGTCCAGAGAGGAGACGGACATGGTGTGAGCTTGTCCAGGGGGGTATATGAACATCTCAGTGGCAGGGGGATGGAAGCACTTGTTAATGAGTGGGAGTGGGTATGCGCGTGGTGTGCACGAGGATGTATGCATGTGAGTGATATTTGTAAATGTGTATTATTATAATATCATCTTTGTATTTATATTATTGAAATTGTTATATCTCGATGTACAGCGCTAAGAGCATAGTTAAATTTGTGAAGCGGCGCTATATAAGCTATCTTTATTATTATTATTACACACACACACACACACACGAATGCTTGTTGCCTTATTCTTTCTTTTTCGAATTAAGCTCAATCGGCATTCTTTTGCGTGCACATTACAAACATGTCATGACTGAATATAGGCGTCTACTTCACCAAAGATAAGCTCTCCTTACTCTTTGTTATGGATAAGTCGGTCAAAATATCATCCCTATCGCACGTATACAACGCATATTGACAAAAGAAACTGACTGATACCAACCAACAACAACCAACAATGTGTTCGCAATAGCCTATCAATTTCTTCCTGAATAACTACCGATAACAGACGTGCACACACCGTTTTACCTGTCGCAAGGGTAAAGGGCGGAGAAATATGTTTAAGGCCAAAAAAAAAAATAGTCTGTTTACGGTAACCCGACCGACCCTATTTTTTTCGCGCGACCCTAGACTTTTTTTTGGCATTTGGGGAGAAAAAAAAAAAGCAAAATAACGTAAAAATATGGTTTTTTGGAAGAAAAAAAATCCCGACCTACCGACCCTATTTTTTGGGCCTATGTTACCGTAAACAGACCTATTTTGTTTTTGGCCTAAGGTGTGTGGTACTGTCCAGATTTACAAGGATGTATGTTACAGGTAAAGTTGGGGCTGACAGTATGTTGTAGGCGTCCTAGTGAGCGATAAGCTGGAGTGTAGGTAGGCCAGGCAAAGCGGTGATAAATCAGTTACCTGTGTCGCTGCCCATACAGTGGTACCTGTGATGAAAGCCAGGACACTCTTAAGACCACAAGCTCTTGACACCGGGTGGTTTGGGGTGCAGGGTTTGGGTTGTGGGGTGTGAGCCCTCCTGCTTACATAATGATAATACCTTTGTGGTAGTTAGTGCACATCACATATCCCATCCCCAGACTACCACCCCGCCCACCCCCTCAGAAATAAATAACTCTGTGGTAGTTTAAGGCAGTCGATCATACCCCATCCCCAGACCCCCCCCCCCCCCCACCCCCCTCCCTCAGAAATAAATAACTCTGTGGTAGTTTAAGGCAGTCGATCATATCCTAACCCCAGACCCT
The DNA here is from genome assembly GCF_037325665.1 of Littorina saxatilis. Taxonomy (NCBI): domain Eukaryota; kingdom Metazoa; phylum Mollusca; class Gastropoda; order Littorinimorpha; family Littorinidae; genus Littorina; species Littorina saxatilis. The sequence continues at coordinate 1,627 of NW_027126512.1, read as the reverse complement.
CCCCCCACCTCCCACCCTCAGAAATACATAAGTCTGTTTTAGTTAGTGCAGGCGATCACACCCCATCCCCAGATAAACTCCCTCCCCTCCCCTCCACCTCTCTCTCTTAAGTGTGCCTGCTTTGCAGGTGTACTCTCACGACAGGTATGTATTGGTAGAGTTGATAGAACAAGGGACAGCAGAATGTGTCCTGTTGTGGGAGGTGTCGTCTGACGTCGATTACAGGTACCCCTGTACTCAGCCTGACCTAAAACGGACCCGAGCAGGCCTAACGCTTCTCAATGACTATAGTGTAGTCTGCATCATTCTCACGGATCTAGGCATGGCTTCTATAAAGAGTGGAACATTAACTTTAAACACATGAAGGGTGAAATGTTCCAATCAGTAGCCTTACTTTCACCTTTGACGATTTAGCGAAAGTGTGTAAGAACCTGAGAAGGTAGTGTTTCTGGCGGATCTAGGCATGGCGTCTACAATTATCAAAGATTACCTTTAAACAAGTGAAAGGTGACATGTTCCAATCAGTAGCATGTCTTGCACTTTTGACGATTTAGCGAGAGTGTGTAAGAACCTGAGAAGGGTAGTGCTTCCGGAGAATCTAGGCATAGCTTCTACAATTGCCGAAGATTAACATTAAACACGTAATTAAACACGTTCCAACCAGTTATGCTATCTGTACGTCTGAAATGTTAGCGAGAGTGTTATGGAACCTGAGAAGGGTTGTGCTTTTCGCGGATCAATACATGGCTTCTTCAACTGTCGTTGATTAACTTCATCTTTGGGAATAAACCCAGATGAGACGTACGGCGATACTTTCCGACCGACAAAATTACTTCTCAGTAACGTTTTAGCGAAAATGTGCTCGGGTGTTGTTGTTTTTTTTTTAGAAAAGTAAGCAAAAGTACAATATTTCCTTAGTGCTCGTTAACGCGGCTTTAATTAAGTTTTATGTATTATTTCATATGTCTTATGTCCACACAAAAACTATTACTGTACTATGGTGGATAGTATCGCTTCAAGTTTATGACAATGCAACAAATCATTCAGATTTCTTTCAAATAGTACCTTTACACACTACATAACAAACCCGTCTTCGGTAGCTATAATGTTAAGGCTTCGTTGTACGACGTAGCCTTATCAAGTTTAGTCGTGCAATTATATTCTTCATAAAAATTAATTTACACTTATTTCCGGTTAAGTGTGTTGTTGTTGTTGTTGTTGTTGTTGTTGTTGTTGTTGTTGTTGTTGTTTTGGCAAAAGTTAACCTTTTACAAATACTGTGCACTGCTGTGCACTTCTTTTAGGTTACCTCAAAAGTTATTGCTTTTGAAAGCAAACGACTGCATAACTGCATCCATCCTAATACGTATACACAAACACGAGCAAGGCTTCAGGTACACGCTCTCAATTCAAACGTCTTCTTCGACAGACTCCAACAATATGAATAACATTGGAACGTTAGAAACTCGTGATTAGTCAATGTCTGGAATAAGTTTATGTACATGCTGTAACAGTTTGCATTTCTTTCTTGTTCTTGTATTTTTGTTTTGTTTTTCATGTAGCCCCATGGGGTTTCGTGAATAAATTCTTTGCCTTGCCTTCCCTTGCCTTGCCCTATTGTAAGGAA
>NW_027126511.1:0-34238 GCF_037325665.1 Littorina saxatilis | reverse complement strand
TACGCCGCTTTCGGAGGAAGCATGCCGGGTATTTTCGTGTTTCTATAACCCACCGAACTTTGACATGGATTACAGGATCTTTTCCGTGCGCACTTGGTCTTGTGCTTGCGCGTACACACGAAGGGGGTTAAGTCACTAGCAGGTCTGCACATTAGTAAGTTGACCTGGGAGATCGGAAAAATCTCCACTCTTAACCCACCAGGCGGCAGCGACCGGGATTCGAACTCACGACCTCCCGATTAGGAGGCCGACGTCTTACCACCACGCCACTGCGCCCGTCAAACAATGTAAGAGATACGGTTTCAACAAGTCAAACTATTGGTTCTTGTGGTTTCACTAACCAGGACACGTTTGTGTGAAAACACGTGTCGCATACCCAGATAGTGAGACGAGACGACATTAATTTCCTCATGTGAAATCCAGCTTGTGAGAATAACAAATTGGAAAGTTAACTTTAATCAGTCCAAAACTGAATTATTGACTGTCTCTACTAGGAGACAGCCGGAAACATTGCCGCTAAAATTTGGCGAAGAGATATTAATTGAAACCACTGTTCATAAACATGTGGGCGTGTATCTGCAAAATGACTGTAAATGGAATCATCATGTACACTCTATAGTTGTTAAAGCTTGTATTTTAGTTGCATGTTTGCGTTCGTATAAATACAGACTCAGTCGCAAGGCACTAGAAACTATGTATAAGGCTTTTATTCTTCCTCATTTTGACTATGCAGATGTTATATGGGATAATTGCAATGCAATGTTGGCAGTTGAACTTGAAAAAAAAAATGCACCTACATGCTATTATAACTATTATTGGAGCTGTTCGTGGCACAAGCCATCAACAACTTTACAATGAGTCAGGTTTTACAACACTGCAAGAACGGCGCAGAAGACATAAATTGATCGTTTATTTTAAATTAGTTAATGGTCTAGCGCCAGTGTATTTACTTGATTACTTACCATCTCTCATTTCAGCAGTAAATCCGTACCACCGACGCAAACCAAATGTTTCCATGTAGAACTGAATTATATAAGCATTCCTTTTTTCCTTCTGCAACATCTCTATGGAATGAATTACCTGATCATATAAAACAAACGAATTCAATTGGTTGTTTTAACAGATTTTTGTCCAGAGATGACCCTCTAATTCCCCCGTATGTTTACTCTAAAGTTCGAAAAGCAGAAATCATTCACTGTAAAATAAGATTAGAGATTAGTGATTTAAATGCTGATATGTTTAAAAGACATTTGACAAATGATGTTTTCTGCAGGTGTGGTTTTTATGTTGAACATTGTGAACACTTTTTATTTGACTGTCCATTGTACACGTATGTTAGAGCAACCACTATTGATACTTTACCAGATAAGAATAATATTACTGTTTTGTGTGCTGTGTACGGTAATAGTGACAAGTCCTTGGCTGAAAACATTGTGTTGTTTAATCAGATTCAGAAATGTATACTAGACAGCAAACGTTTTTGTTAATACCATATGTTTAGTCATATTATTATTAGAGCATTGAATTGATCTATAGTGGAGACAATCTCTCTCTCTCTCTCTCTCTCTCTCTCTCTCTCTCTCTCTCTCTCTCTCTCTCTCTCTCTCTCTCTCTCTCTCTCTCTCTCTCTCTCTCTCTCCCTGTATCTGATTGTCCTCTGTGTCTCTATGTGTGTGTGTGTGTGTGTGTGTGTGTGTGTGTGTGTGTGTGTGTGTGTGTGTGTGTGTGCAGTGTGTGTGTGTGTGTGTGTGTGTGCAGTGTGCGTGTGTGTGTGTGTGTGCAGTGTGCAGTGTGCGTGTGTGTGTGTGTGTGTGTGTGTGTGTGTGTGTGTGTGTGTGTGTGTGTGTGTGTGTGTGTCGTGTGTGTGAGTTTTCCGTACCACTGTTACTATAGTTATCGTTGTTGTTGTTCTTGTTTTCATTTCGTTTAAATATCATGCATTTACAATATCATTCGTCCGCCACATTACTCGTTTGTTTCTAAGAGTACATTTATAAGTTTATCTTGTTGTGCTCCTTTATTATGGCTTTGTATTTATGCAACTGAATAAAAAAACTGTTTAAACAAATAAAATACTACAGACGAGTCAGATCTGTCTGTTCCCATTTAAAATAATTAATTGATATAATTATAGAGTTCCGCTTGAGAAAGCTTTAAAACATATATATCGTTAAACTGCCTCTGTCCGTCTGTCTGTCCGTCCATCGATCACACTGGTATGGCCTATCTGTGTATTTTTTTTTTTACTTATTGTTTTTAGTTGTTACCAGATGCGATGAAGCGCTCACGAGTGTTTTCCTGTTATCATAGCTCGGGCGTTTCTTGACCGATTCGACTCACATTTGCTGTGAATGTAGATACATTGATGCTGAATGCTGGTGCCAAACTAATCGCTTTATAATCGGCGGAGTTATAATCGAAAGAAAGCACTATCGCGGAGTGCAGCGAGCCGTTTTCGACTCAACCACAGGGCGCAAGTGTTCGGAGTGGCATAGTGGTCAGAGCGCTTGCCTCCCACGCTGGTGTGCGGGTTCGGTTCCCACACTCTAAATCATGTTGAACATTTTACACGTAATTTAGTGTTCATATAACGTTTAAAAATGTCCAAAAATGTCCCGAAGTGTACACAAATCGTTATGAAGTGTTCGTAAACTGATCAAAAGTGTTCTTAAATTTTACACACGATTTGTAGTTCCGTAAGAAAGTGTCGCCCTGAACACTTTAGAAACATTTGTCTACGCTTAAGGACACATAGTGTTCTGAATGTGTTCCAATAAGCCTGACGCTTCTAAACGCACTTGTGTTCATCACCGGGTTTCTCTTTTATGAGGATTTGGGTCAAGTATGTGTGTTTTTGTTTGTGTGTGTGTGTGTGTGTGTGTGTGTGTGTGTGTGTGTGTGTGTGTGTGTGTGTGTGTGTGTGGTTGTGTGTGTGTGTGTGTGTGTGTTTGTGTGTGTGTGTGTGTGTGTGTAACAGATATATATGCAACCTTTTACAAATTATATAAAAAAAATACAAATAAACTGAAAACAGTCAGTCTCAAATCAAAGCACTCCAGTTACATGTAAAAAATAATCTAAGTTCTCATATCATTTTGGAGGCTGCTTCGACGAAGAGTGTCTGACCAAGTTGGTAATAATCTACAAAATGTAATATATAGGTCATTACATCCGGCGCTAACTTGAATTTGTGCGGAGGGCGGTCAGTTCCCAGGCCTGCCAGGGCCGGCTATTGTATAAACAAAGCCACTGGCTGGAGATGATAGTAATTTGTGTAGAAGAAAGTAGGCAGCAAGCACTGGAACTTCACTTTACGCGCACCGCGTGCACAAGCCTTGCTTTCAGTTCAACTCAGACAACTGACAGCTCCGAAGAATTTCCGCCACAGATTATCATCACTGAAGTTCCAAGGTAAATAATACACTCAATACTATATATATGCGTGTAACTCGCTACATGTAAATTGTTATTAGGAATACATGTTTTAGCTGGTTCAAGCTAAAGGAAAATTAGATGTGTGATTGTTTCATTATTCAGCTTTCTCTGTGTTTATTCCTCAAGACGAGGAATGTTAACACAGAGAAAGCTGAATAATGAAACAATCACACATCGGATTTTCCTATAGCTTGAACCAGCTAAAACATGTATTCCTAATAACAATGTACATGCAGCGAGTTACACGCATATATATAGTATTGAGTGTATTATTTACCTTGGAAGCGCGCTGGCTTTGTAGCCAGTTGGTCGCTATCAGCGTGGGTTCGATCCCCACGTTCGGCGAGATATTTATTTCTCGGAGTCAACTTTGTGCAGACTCTCTTCGGTGTCCGAACACCCCTGTGTGCACACATGCGCACGAAAAATATCCCACGTTCACAGCGAAAGTCTCAGGGCTTGGAAAACACGAAGACACGCATGCATCATCTCTCGTCTCCGATTATCATGATCGTATTTCGATACTTTGACGAGACAAACCCAATGCTGGTGTGTCGAAGAAGACAGCCACAGCGGGCTTGTTCGAATCAAAGTATCACACCATATCTTCAGCGTATTACCAATACCTGTCCCAATATAGACCAGTTGGTCTAAGAGGACGTTAAACCCTAATAGTCAGTCAGGAATGTTAATAAACTAGTTTTCCAGAGAATAAATAGGAGTTATGTAAATTTCTTCTGAACGATTGACTTCAGTGAGATTTGAAGATATGCAACGCTCACGACCTCTTTTTCCACGGCTTCCAACAGATTTATGTTTGCTTGTTTCCTTTGTGTTTTGTTTAAATTATTTGTGTCGGTTATATATTTGTTGTGTCGGACCTAAAAGTCTTGTTCTATACTTCTTTCACAAAGCTTACAAGTATGCCAGTGTTTGGTAGATTGTTCTGAAAGACACTTTATACACCGATGTGAATGTTTATGATTATGATTTTTAATATTTGATCATGGTCTCTGATGATATATTAATCGATTGCTTTTTTTGTATATCTATCAATAGATTACCATATCAAAGGCCCGTGACATTGACATCAGTTTCATCGGATGCACCGACAATTCCAGTGCAAGACATCCGCTATAGACCAATGTTATCACTGGTGAGTGCTCGGCTGCTTTGTTATTCTGGTTAACCTAGTTATATGAGTTCGAATGTCCAAATAAACGAGGTTGATGATAGCTTGATACATAAAAATACCCTTCGCCTTATGAAAGGAAAATTCACAGTATCTTTAAGATTGTCATTTGAATTTTGTGAAAAGTAATGAATTGCAAATATATATGTGTGTGTGTGTGTGTATGTGTGTGTGTGTGTGTGTGTGTGTGTGTGTATGTGTGTGTGTGTGTGTGTGTGCGTGTACGTGTGTGTGTGTGTGTGTGTGTGTTTATACAATGAACATGTACATATTCTATAAATATATAATTTTCTATACAGAATAATGACGTGTTCCTGAAGGCCCTGCGTCATATGGAGGGGGAGCGAAAACTTGTGTGCAGAAGGGCAAAGTGTACTCCGTGTTCATGATGTAAGTATTTTGTTTGTTTTTGTCCTAATGTGTAACTTAATTAGTATTCAATAGTGCCTTGGTAATTGTCAGTGTCAAATTTCTTGCTCAGACAACATGCAATTGACCATAATCTCATATCTGAATCTATCACAAAAAAGTACACATTTTATGTATCGCGCGAAAAATCGTTTCATGTTTGTAAAAGTGCTGCGTATACAGTTGACAGCTCGAATGGATATGTTATTAGCATACATTTTGAAGTTTAAGATAGTGTGCTGAAAACGATCCGCGACTTGCTTTTGTTTGTTATTTTGGCAAGCATTGTGCTCCTTCATTTTTCAGTTTATGATCTTACTATTTTGATATTTAGTCAAGTTTTGACTAAATATTTTAACATCGAGGGGGAATCGAAACGAGGATCGTGGTGTATGTGCGTGTGTGCGTGCGTGTGTGCGTGTGTGTGTGTGTGTGTGTGTGTGTGTGTAGAGCGATTCAGACTAAACTACTGGACCGATCTTTATGAAATTTGACATGAGAGTTCCTGGGTATGAAATCCCCGAACGTTTTTTTCATTTTTTTGATAAATGTCTTTGATGACGTCATATCCGGCTTTTCGTGAAAGTTGAGGCGGCACTGTCACGCCCTCATTTTTCAACCAAATTGGTTGAAATTTTGGTCAAGTAATCTTCGACAAAGCCCGGACTTCGGTATTGCATTTCAGCTTGGTGGCATAAAAATTAATTAATGACTTTGGTCATTAAAAATCTGAAAATTGTAAAAAAAAAAAAAAATTTATAAAACGATCCAAATTTACGTTCATCTTATTCTCCATCATTTGCTGATTCCAAAAACATATAAATATGTTATATTCGGATTAAAAACAAGCTCTGAAAATTAAATATATAAAAATTATTATCAAATTGTTTTTTTCGAAATCAATTTAAAAACACTTTCATCTTATTCCTTGTTGGTTCCTGATTCCAAAAACATATAGATATGATATGTTTGGATTAAAAACACGCTCAGAAAGTTAAAACGAAGAGAGGTACAGAAAAGCGTGCTATCCTTCTCAGCGCAACGAATACCCCGCTCTTCTTGTCAATTCCATTGGCACTGCCTTTGCCACGGCCGGTGGAGTGACGATGCTACGAGTATACGGTCTTGCTGCGTTGCGTTGCGTTCAGTTTCATTCTGTGAGTTCGACAGCTACTTGACTAAATATTGTATTTTCGCCTTACGCGACTTGTTTAGATTTATTTACGAGATACATTATAACCAACACGCGAACGAACATACTTCAGAAAGTATGTAGACCTTACCTATTTTATGGCACACTCACGCGAACGAAAACAACACAGTTTTAAAACTTCCTTCAGTGAGACTGTTACTTGTGTGTTATCTCTTTTTATATTTAGTCAAGTTTTGACTAAATATTTTAACATCGAGGGGGAATCGAAACGAGGGTCGTGGTGTATGTGCGTGCGTGCGTGTGTGCGTGCGTGTGTGTGTGTGTGTGTGTAGAGCGATTCAGACTAAACTACTGGACCGATCTTTATGAAATTTGACATGAGAGTTCCTGGGTATGAAATCCCCGAACGTTTTTTTCATTTTTTTGATAAATGTCTTTGATGACGTCATATCCGGCTTTTCGTGAAAGTTGAGGCGGCACTGTCACGCCCTCATTTTTCAACCAAATTGGTTCAAATTTTGGTCAAGTAATCTTCGACGAAGCCCGGGGTTCGGTATTGCATTTCAGCTTGGTGGCTTAAAAATTAATTAATGACTTTGGTCATTAAAAATCTGAAAATTGTAAAAAAAAATAAAAATTTATAAAACGATCCAAATTTACGTTTATCTTATTCTCCATCATTTGCTGATTCCAAAAACATATAAATATGTTATATTCGGATTAAAAACAAGCTCTGAAAATTAAATATATAAAAATTATTATCAAAATTAAATTGTCCAAATCAATTTAAAAACACTTTCATCTTATTTCTTGTCGGTTCCTGATTCCAAAAACATATAGATATGATATGTTTGGATTAAAAACACGCTCAGAAAGTTAAAACAAAGAGAGGTACAGAAAAGCGTGCTATCCTTCTTAGCGCAACTACTACCCCGCTCTTCTTGTCAATTTCACTGCCTTTGCCATGAGCGGTGGCCTGACGATGCTACGAGTAAAATGGCATTGCGTTCAGTTTCATTCTGTGAGTTCGACAGCTACTTGACTAAATATTGTATTTTCGCCTTACGCGACTTGTTATATTTAGTCAAGTTTTGACTAAATATTTTAACATCGATTGGGAATCGAAACGAGGGTCGTGGTGTATGTGCGTGCGTGTGTGCGTGTGTGTGTGTGTGTAGAGCGATTCCCACTAAACTACTGGACCGATCTTTATGAAATTTGACATGAGAGTTCCTGGGTATGAAATCCCCGAACGTTTTTTTCATTTTTTTGATAAATGTCTTTGATGACGTCATATCCGGCTTTTCGTGAAAGTTGAGGCGGCACTGTCACGCCCTCATTTTTCAACCAAATTGGTTCAAATTTTGGTCAAGTAATTTTCGACGAAACCCGGGGTTCGGTATTGCATTTCAGCTTGGTGGCTTAAAAATTAATTAATGACTTTGGTCATTAAAAATCTGAAAATTGTAAAAAAATATAAAAATTTATAAAACGATCCAAATTTACGTTTATCTTATTCTCCATCATTTGCTGATTCCAAAAACATATAAATATGTTATATTCGGATTAAAAACAAGCTCTGAAAATTAAATATATAAAAATTATTATCAATTTTTTTTTTCGAAATCAATTTAAAAACACTTTCATCTTATTCCTTGTCGGTTCCTGATTCCAAAAATATATAGATATGATATGTTTGGATTAAAAACACGCTCAGAAAGTTAAAACGAAGAGAGGTACAGAAAAGCGTGCTATCCTTCTCAGCGCAACGAATACCCCGCTCTTCTTGTCAATTCCACGGGCACTGCCTTTGCCACGGGCGGTGGAGTGACGATGCTACGAGTATACGGTCTTGCTGCGTTGCGTTGCGTTCAGTTTCATTCTGTGAGTTCGACAGCTACTTGACTAAATATTGTATTTTCGCCTTACGCGACTTGTTTTGTTTTGTTTCAACAGGACATACCAGATGCTCGCATGGAGAGGGTGCTCAAGATGAAGTTTCTGAATCAGGGGTTATTTTTATAATGAGCAGCGCTTGGCCAGTCGGCTGTTGGTAGAATAAAAACGTTGAGATATTCTCAAATGTCATTTGAAATGATTTACAAGCCTTTTCAAAACATTTTGCTAGAGAATATGTCTTATATATTGGTAATGTCATCAAGAGTACTCACTATTTTTAATTGTGTTGACTGGCCTAGTATCCGTGGAGTCAGCTATTGAGCAATAGTAACAAAATGTAAATTCAGGATGTTTCTTGTGTATTTCTGTTCTTTCTTTCTTTCTTTCACTTTTTTTGGATGTAGGGTGTAGGGTTTATGGCATTGTTTTGTTTATTGGAGGGTTAGTATTATTTCGCATTATTTTTTTGCTCTTTTAAAAAAAGTTCAGTTTCATGAAATCTACTCATTTGTACACTTTATGTTTTTTTTATGTGAGAATTGTAGTGTTCTGTGTTGACTTTTCCACACGTTTTCACAATACATTTTAGTTTTTGAATAAACTAGGATGAATTCATCATGAATTGTTCTTCAGCGCTTCCTTATCTAACACACAGAAAATGTTCTTAAAGTGTTCCCAAAGTGTACAGCTGAACACAATCACGTACTATGCCTTTTAGTGTTCTAAAGTCGTAACAACGGTTTACGCTTTTGGAGTGTTCAGTCTGAACACTTTTCTGGACAATTTTTGAACACTTTTGTGTGTTCTGTATATGTACAAAAACGTTTGAATGCGTTCAGGATGTGTGAAGAAAGTGTACAGTATTCGTCTATATTCGTCTATATTCGTCTAAATCCGTTCTAATATAGAACACAAAAAAACGTTTCTGTGCGTTCTTAACTAGCAACATTTAGAGTGTTCTAAATTAGAACACTTTGATTTAGAGTGCAGTCGGGGCGATTTTTTTTAATAATTATTATCGCGAGCGCAAGCATGTGATTTTGTCCCTTGAATATGCAAATAACGTTTATGGATTAATCGCTGTTCAAAGTGAAAGTTATTATTTTTCACAACTACTTTTTTTGCCAATAATAATCAGTTATAATGATCAAAGGACACACAACTCAATACCAGAAGTTCACAGTCCTGTGGCAAGTAAACTACTGTTAATCGATTTTTCTTGTGGGCGATCCAAATGTGCCGCTCTAAATCCACGTCTTCCGATACGCATGACTTATGAAACCACCCTGTATTCTGGGGTCCTGATTTGGCCTATATGGTCCGCTGGACCCAAAAAGCAACAACTAACTAACTTACCCGGTATTCTATATCAGATACAACATTCAACAGGTCATCGCCGTCTGCAATTTATTTTCGGTACTTGGCAACAGCTTCCCGGCCTGATTTCGGGACACTGTTCTTGAACTTTTCTTAAAATCCGTCAGCGTGTATTTCTTTCTCTGGATGGGATTAGGCATGCCAACGGTGTCTTATCGTTACAACAGCAGGCGATACAAGTTCTTTCCTTCCAGCTTAACTCTTGTTCTATGACTTCTTCGAACACGACACAACCTTTCTTGTACAGATGCTCAATACAGATAAGGCAATGCCTTGGGGTGAGGTGGTCGGTGGAAGCACACAAACATCCGCAGACAAATCCAAACAGGAAATGTCCGTCGCACTGAGTAGCCTTTTTCTAGCCCATTAATCTTTCTGCCAGTCGATGCCAGAAAATATGGAGACCCTTATCCGTCTGTGGCGAAAGAAGACTCTAATTAGCTCCATTGTGGGGATTAAACGGTTTTTTGATTTTTTTTCGTTATTTATCTTTTTTTTTTTTCAAAGCCTGAAGGAGTCTTAAAAGGCACTGTCCTTCTCGCTTACACGAGCGTGTCCACACGCAGCAGATCTGTTCAGGGTTGAGGTACACAAAGCGAAAATGGAAATATGCCACCCAACTGAATGAACAAGCCGCGGAGTCTGATTGGTTAATATCACAAATAATCTCGATTTCAACCAATTCGGCCCGCCCGCTGAGAGACACCAAGATTTGCTTCGTGCTTTCATGCGTCAGCTTTTGTTTGGACGCATATATCAGAAACTAACGGCCTGTCTGCATTTTGTGCAAACTGGTATACTTTTGATTATTACTTAATATAGCAGACGGATAAAGGTGTTACACAATACATTGAAATAAAATGGCCAACAGGCTGTTAATTTTTGCCATCTGTTGAGGTGGAAACATATTTTAATGCTCCTATTCCACCTCCATGGACAAAATCCTGAACTGATCGACGAACATAATCGCTCCCACGAGAAACCATGCACCTTTAACATCTGAGGCAGGTTTGTCGAGAGTCGAGTAATGAGCTTATGAGGTGACAGGTTGCCAACTGTTAAGAAGTTTCTTCGCTGGCGTGCATAGCAGCGAGGATAAGAGGTTACTCACATACTTCTTCCTTAATGTATACGTTAATCTATTTTCTTACCTTAACCGTTCATCCATTTTCTATTCATTATTTAATGTCTTTGTCAACAAAATTATCAATGCATTATATTATATTGATTGATTGACCAATCGATTAATTATTGTATCGATCTATTTGTTTGATGAATGGTCGAATGCCTTTTGCATATGTGTTTATATAAATGGTTTACATTTCGGTTTTTTCATTTTGAAATGAAGGATACAAACGCAATTCAATTTGTTATCAAGCAATACGTTTTGCGAATGTTTCATCTTGGTTATACATAAATCATCTTATTGCTAACCTTTTCTTCTTTTGTGGTTTATAACAAATGATTTGTTTTGCCAAGATGCAAGCCAAAGCACGTGACTTGCCGCTCCACCTAGTAGTTATTTTCCGCAACGGAACACCATAAACAAATTAAAACAGCTCATTAACCTGCTAACCGTATTACACCGGAGGGCGGCGGAAACGGCGTGCTTTCAGAACAAACAATTACTTTGTGCTGTTCTCCCAAAGAAACACAAAAGAAAACATTCAACAACGAGAATGTTCAGAAATCTCGCGAATATCGAATTCGAATATCTTGTGTCCAACTAAAGGTGGCACCATTATTGTTCTTTACCATTACCAGTTTATGTGATTATTTCTGTTCTGGTTGAGGTTAGTTCTAGTCTGGTTGAAGGAACCTTTGTTAATATTTCCTTGGGAAGAATTGAACAAGTGTATTATGACTACTTTTATACGGTCGTGAAGTGTACGATACTTTTCAGTTGTTCTGTTTCAGGACGCACGGACTTATGCAAACAATGACCTCATTACATCTGTCGATCTACTCAAGGCGAATGTAGAACTGTCACAACATTAGAGGATACATCAAAGGGATATTTATACGAGTAGAATTAAAAAAAAATCGTCGTTGTGGCGGAGCGTTCTTTGTCAAAACGACAACATTTCTAGAGCAACTTCATCAACGCAAAGATCATTGTAAAGACCAGTGTGTCGATGTACTTGTCAATACCTTGTTCTGACAAAAAACAAATGTTCCAATAACTATCCTTAATTTTTTTTTAAATCAACGTCTCTTCGCGATGACATGGTTAAGGTAAGTACAGACGAAAGAACGAAAGAAAATAAAGCAAACCGAATGCACCATTTCCCTGGCATAATAATCACTGGAAGCACAAAAGGTAAAACAAATCCCTTGTAATATACAGTTTAGTGCCAACAGTTCGGAAGCACTGGTAGCTAATAAAGCAATGAAGGTGTGCGAAGCCAAAAGCATGTCAACATTTTTGTGGGCCAGTAATCGTTAAAACACTACACCTACTGCTCGATTGTGTCTCCTGATAAATTTAGACTGTAAGGGAATGTCTGCTTATTTTATCGGTGTTTTGTCTGTTCGGCAAATTCCGCAGCACTTATGGGAAACTCTCCCCCCCTCCCCCTCGCTCTCTCTCTCTCTCTATCTCTCTCTCTCTCTCCCTCTCCCTCTCTCTCTCTCTCTCTCTCTCTCTCTCCCTCTGTCTCTCTCTCCCTCTCTCTCTCTCTGTCGGGGTGTGGTAGAGCATGAGTTGGGAGCCTGGAGGAAGGCTATGTGAAAGGTTGTCTTAAGTCTCAACGTGCAAGTTCAAAATCTCAGAGCTCCAGCGTACGATATTTAGCGTACACAGTCTGGGACACTAACACTAACTTCTCAAAAAGTGTATCAAGTTTATAAAGAGGGTAGACTCCGCCATCATAAAGAGAGAGAGAGAGAGAGAGAGAGAGAGAGAGAGAGAGAGAGAGAGAGAGAGAGAGAGAGAGAGAGAGAGAGAGAGAGAGAGAGAGAGAGAGAGAGAGAGAGAGAAAGACAGGACAGACAGAGAAACGAAGAGGAGAAACAAATAACAACACCAGGTTCTAACCCTTTACATTTGAAGCTCGACAACCTTCACAGAAATCAGGCTTAATTATAATCCTACATACTCCTGCACCCCAAAACCTCTCGCTTTTTACATTTAGTCAAGTTTTGACTCAAATGTTTTAAGGTAGAGGGGGGAATCGAGACGAGGGTCGTGGTGTATGTGTGTGTGTCTGTGTGTGTGTGTGTAGAGCGATTCAGAGAAAACTACTGGACTAATCTTCATGAACCTTGACATGAGAGATCCTGAGTATGGTACCTCCAGACGTTTTTTTAATTTTTTTGATCAATGTCTTTGATGACGTCATATCCAGCTTTTCGTGAAAGTTGAGGCGGCACTGTCACGCTCTCATTTTTCAACCAAATTGGTTGAAATGTTGGTCAAGTAATCTTCGTGGTGTATATATATGTGTGTGTGTGTGTGTGTGTGTGTGTGTGCGGGTGTGTGGGTGTGTGTGTATGTGTGTGTGCGGGTGTGTATGTGTGTGTGCGGGTGTGTGTGTGTGTGTGTGAGTGTGTGTGTGTGTGTGTGTGTGTGTGTGTGTATGTGTGTGTGCGGGTGTGTGTGTGTGTGTGTGTGTGAGTGTGTGTGTGTGTGTGTGTGTGTGTGTGTGTAGAGTGATTCAGAGTAAACTACTGGACCGATCGTTATGAAATTGTTCATGAGAGTTCCTGGGTATGATATCCCCAGAATTGTTTTTTTATGTTTTCTATAAATGTCTTTGATGACGTCATATCCGGCATTTTGTAAAAGTTGAGGCGGCACTGTCATACCCTCATTTTTCAATAAAAGTGATTCAAATTTTGGCCAAGCAACCTTCGACGAAGCCCGGACTTTGGTATTGTACTTCAGCTTGGAGGCTTAACATTTAATTAATGAGTTTGCTCAATAAAGTTGTCATTAAAATCGATTTTTCGCAAACAGATTTAAAATTGATTGCATCGTATTCTTCATCACATTCTGAATCTAAAAATATATACATATGTCATGTTTACTCTTAAAATGTGATCATAATTAACGAAAATAGATAAATTAGTCTTACGATTAAAATGTGAGAAATCGATCCAAAAATGATTTCATCTTATTCTTTATCATTTCCTGATTCCAAAAACATATAGATATGATAGGTTGTATTCAAAACAAGCTCAGAAAGTTAACAAGAATACAGAAAAGCGCGCTTTCCTGCTTAGCACAATACGCTACCGCGCTAATCTGGCGTGTCAATATCACAACGTTTTGCACGTGGAAGGTGAGCGATTTCCTTCACGCGGGGATTGACGAAGCGGCTGTACTGTCTTGGTGAAAAAATACAGTGCGTTCAGTTTCATTCCGTGAGTTCGACAGCTTGACTAAATGTAGTAATTTCGCCTTACGCGACTTGTTTACATTTTGCGTTCATCGCTCGCGTTCCAGTAATAATTTAAACCTTGTCAGTATTTCAACCAAAGACAAATATCAATATTAAATCTCTCGTTACGCCCAATTATCGTCCAGTGAACACAAGTAAAATCTAACTTAGAAGAGATGAATGCGCTCTGGACGGCAAAGTTTTGGTTTAAATGAGTTCGCTTGGAGACAAATGTGTCTTGTGGCACAAAAACGACGTCCCTCTTGGGGTCATTATCAGGCCTGTTCGTGAGTGCATAAAACATCCATAATTAGGAATGAATGATGAGAGGAAACAGCTAGGACACGTATCAACATTGCTCATCCTCTTTACACTCCAAAAAAAGATAAGGACGCGTGTTGAAATAAAATGAAACCATTACATAAAACCGTAATACAAGCATAATAATTAAGCTGGCAATAAAACGAACTTAATTCAGGAAAATAAATATTATCTAATAGCTAACATTGACAATTCAAATATTCAATTTGGAGTTTTGACAGCCGCCGCGCGCATGTTGCTGTTTTTGCAGACATTGAATGAGACAGTTTCATCTATTGTCTTGTTCTCCAACGGCTTTGAATTTGATTACTAAAGATAAATGTGTTATCGTGCACGCAGATCAAGCCTTTCTGGTTCTTGAATTAGCACGCATGTTTATTGGCATCGTGATCCGTAATGTGGTATAATGATTTTGGAGGGTCGATTTTTCCCAAACGAAAGGGGCGAATTATGCCAAGCTGACTATGTAGGGCATTGACCTTAAGGGCAATGTCACAGAGAAAGAGAGAGAGCGAGAGAGTGAGAGTGAGAGACAGAGAGAGACAGAGAGAGACAGAGACATAGGGACAGAGAGACAGAGACAGAGACATAGACAAAACAAACAGATAGAGAGAAAGAGAGAGAGAGAGAGAGAGAGAGAGAGAGAGAGAGAGAGAGAGAGAGAGAGAGAGAGAGAGAGAGAGAGAGAGAGAGAGAGAGAGAGAATGACAATGACAATGACAAATTCTTTATTTACGAGGGTAGTGGCATATGCAAACAGGTGCTTTTATACATCCAGCCCTCGCCCATTTAATCTAATGATCGTACGTTTTAAAAATGTTGGAATATCAATTAAAGAAGTAACAAGTCGCGTAAGGCGAAATTACTACATTTAGTCAAGCTGAGGAACTCACAGAATGAAACTGAACGTAGTCCACCGCTAGTGCAAAAGGCAGTGAAAGTGACGAGCCTGTTTGGCGCGGTAGCGGTTGCGCTGTGCTTCATAGCACGCTTTATTGTACCTCTCTTCGTTTTAACTTTCTGAGCGTGTTTTTAATCCAAACATATCATATCTATATGTTTTTGGAATCAGGAACCGACAAGGAATAAGATAAAAGTGTTTTTAAATTGATTTCGAAAATTTAATTTTGATCATAATTTTTATATTTTAAATTTTCAGAGCTTGTTTTTAATCCAAATATAACATATTTATATGTTTTTGAATCAGAAAATGATGACAAATAAGATGAACGTAAATTTGGATCGTTTTATATTATTATTGGTTTTTTTTACAATTTTCAGATTTGTAATGACCAAAGTCATTAATTAATTTTTAAGCCACCAAGCTGAAATGCAATACCGAAGTCCGGCCTTCGTCGAAGATTGCTTGGCCAACATTTCAATCAATTTGATTGAAAAATGAGGGTGTGACAGTGCCGCCTCAACTTTTACAAAAAGCTGGATATGACGTCATCAAAGACATTTATCGAAAAAAAGAAAAAAAAAGTCCGGGGATATCATTCCCAGGAACTCTCATGTAAAATTTCATAAAGATCGGTCTAGTAGTTTAGTCTGAATCGCTCTACACACACACACGCACAGACAGACAGACAGACAGACAGACAGACAGACACACAGACAGACAGACAGACACACACACACACACACACACACACACACACATACACCATGACCTTCGTCTCGATTCCCCCTCTACGTTAAAACATTTAGTCAAAACTTGACTAAATGTAATAAAAAGAGAGGGGGAGAGAGAGAGAGAGAGAGAGAGAGAGAGAGAGAGAGAGAGAGAGAGAGAGAGAGGGGGGGTTGCGTCTGTGAACTTAAGCTGAACTTACGCAAGAATGGCCGCGTTTGCATGCTGAGTAGACGAGATCGCAGTGAAGTTGTGCTTTCAGCAAATTTGATTTGGAGAAGGCGGCTTTTACGAGTGCAATAATACGTGACCTGTATATCAAGGGTCAAGATCGGAGCTGATTTTGAAAGGGGAATCTCCAGACAAATCTCCAGAGGAGTACGAGTTTGAGAACTCATGATAGCACAGAGTCATCTTTCAGCACTCAGCTGGTTTCAAGATTCCTGCAAATCAACGTGTTAAGTTGATATCTGAAAAACAACGGGAAGTAAGCCCTCTAAATGCACACAGCATGTGCCATAGAGTCAGTGAGAGTTGTGCGGAACCAGTCTCCTGGCACCTGAGAGAATAACACACGTTAAAATGAACAATCTTCTTTCAAAATCGTGAAACGAAACCGCGCAGAAAGGTATCACCTGAGTAGGAGAGACAGTAGCGCTTGCAACGTCTTAAACTGGTTGTATGTGACCCAGCATGATTACATTTTGAGTTGAAGAAGATACAAGTGTACAATCGCGCTGCGTGTTTAGACGACACAGTTAAGCAAAACTGACGGAAACACAGCAAGGCCGTTTACGTCATGAATTTGCAAAGGCTGGCACTTATTCGGTTTCAGGTAGTGGAGCTATTTATATAAGTATTTCCACGGGTTCCTGCAATGATTCTCTAATACTTTGAAACTTGTTATTGGTAGTCTTCGAACTCTGTGGAGGCCGCTTACGCCACTAAAACTTTTGCCCAAATGCAGTTTCGGACAGCAACACTATCTATGTAAGTACTTCCACAGCTTTCTGACAACAAACACAGACTAAATAGCCCTCACAATCTCAAACTTGTTATCGTATGTCTGCAAATAGCATTGTCACCGTCGTAGACACAGACATGCCTTGGCGAAGCTTGCAGTAGAGAGTGTCGAATCGACAATATTCCAGACGCAGGCTCTCAAGAAAAGCAGCAGCGTCTGAAGATGGTCTCCGAATATCTATTCAGACCCCAGCACCTCACCCCACTGAATGCACCATCATTACCACCCCCACCCCAACATCCCGCCCTCCATGCAGTTTGTCGGGAGGACAGATGATACGAACTGAAATAAGGTTGGGCCTATTTCAGATCAATCGGCTCCGTTTTAGGACCCAAAGGCTGTCTCGGAGTCTTCCTTTTTACATTTAGTCAAGTTTTGACTAAATGTTTTAACATAGAGGGGGGAATCGAGACGAAGGTCGTGGTGTATGTGTGTGTGTCTGTCTGTCTGTGTGTGTGTGTAGAGCGATTCAGACTAAACTACTGGACCGATCTTTATGAAATTTGACATGAGAGTTCCTGGGTATGATATCCTCAGACGTTTTATTCATTTTTTTGATAAATGTCTTTGATGACGTCATATCCGGCTTTTCGTGAAAGTTGAGGCGGCACTGTCACGCTCTCATTTTTCAACCAAATTGGTTGAAATTTTGGTCAAGTAATCTCCGACGAAACCCGGACTTCGGTATTGCATTCAGCTTGGTGGCTTAAAAATTAATTAATGACTTTGGTCATTAAAAATCTGAAAATTGTAAAAAAATTATTTTTTTATAAAACGATCCAAATTTACGTTCATCTTATTCTCTATCATTTTCTGATTCCAAAAACATATAAACATGTTATATTTGGATTAAAAACAAGCTCTGAAAATTAAAAATATAAAAATTATGATCAAAATTAAATTTTCGAAATCAATTTAAAAACACTTTCATCTTATTCCTTGTCGGTTCCTGATTCCAAAAACATATAGATATGCTATATTTGGATTGAAAACACGCTCAGAAAGTTAAAACGAAGAGAGGTACAGAAAAGCGTGCTATCCTTCTCAGCGCAACTACTACCCCGCTCTTCTTGTCAATTTCACTGCCTTTGCCATGAGCGGTGGACTGACGATGCTATGAGTATACGGTCTTGCTGCGTTGCATTGCGTTCAGTTTCATTCTGTGAGTTCGACAGCTACTTGACTAAATGTTGTATTTTCGCCTTACGCAACTTGTTACATTTAGTCAAGTTTTGACTAAATGTTTTAACATCGAGGGGGGAATCGAGACGAGGGTCGTGGTGTGTATGTGTGTGTGTGTGTGTGTGTGTGTGTGTGTGTGTGTGTGTGTGTGTGTGTGTGTGTGTGTGTTGTCTGTCTGTCTGTGCGTGTGTGTGTGTGTGTGTGTGTGGAGCGATTCAGACTAAACTACTGGACCGATCTTTATGAAATTTGACATGAGAGTTCCTGGGAATGATATCCCCGGACATTTTTTTCATTTTTTCGATAAATACCTTTGATGACGTCATAACCGGCTTTTTGTAAAAGTTGAGGCGGCACTGTCACACCCTCATTTTTCAATCAAATTGATTAACATTTTGGCAAAGCAATCTTCGACGAAGACCGGACTTTGGTATTGCATTTCAGCTCGATGGCTTAAAAACTAATGAATGAGTTCAATGGCCATTAAAAATCGGAAACTTGTAATTAAAATTATTTTTCTTATTAAACGATCCAAAAATAATTTAATCGTATTCTTTGTCGTTTTCTGATTCCAAAAACATATACATATGTTATATTTGGATTACAAACAAGCTCTGAAAATTAAAATATGAAAATTATGATTAAAATTAATTTTCCGAAATCGATTTAAAAACAATTTAATCATATTCCTTGTCGGTCCCTGATTCCAAAAACATATAGATATGATATGTTTGGATTAAAAACAAACCCAGTAAGCTAAAAAGAATAGACATACAGAAAAGCGTGTTATCCTGCTCAGCGCGACCACTACTGCACTATTCTGCATGGCTTGTCGATTTCACTGCCTTTGCCACGAGCGGAGGACTGACGAAACTACGAGTATGTGGTCTTGGTGAAAAAAGCAGTGCGTTCAGTTTCATTCTGTGAGTTCGACAGCTTGATTAAATGTTGTTATTTCGCCTTACGCGACTTGTTTTTCTCTTTTTCCTGTTCCTCAGTTTTGGTTCCCTTTGCGCTGTATACTGACGGATCGCCTAAGAATGTCCATTCATTCGAACAACCGGTCCCATCTGGCGCAGCGAAGACGTGTCCCAACCCCATGCCAATTGGTGCAATTGTCGCACATTGGTGCATCGTATCGCTTTCCATTGTCTACTTTTTGTCCATGTCTGTCTCTCCACTGATAGAACAGATGACTGTTTCAGAGTACTCCCCCCCCCCTCCGTATTTAATTCTCTTTTAGCTAATTCTCTCTCTCTCTCTCTCTCTCTCTCTCTCTCTCTCTCTCTCTCTCTCTCTCTCTCTCTCTCTCTCCGAGTCTCGCTCTCTCTCGCTGTCTCCGTGTCTGTGTCTCTCTCTCACTCTCTTTCTCTCTGCATATCTGTTTTTGTCTGTCTGTCTGTCTGCCTCTGTCTCTGTCTCTCTGTGTATCTCTCTCTCTCTCTTTTTCTTTCTCGTGACTTACTCTCTTCTTACGTCCTATTCTTCTCTTTCTTCTTTAATTCTCTTTGTTTCCGTAATCTACAGTACGGGTTAAACATATTCAACACATGTCATTCATCATTCATGCGTCATTCTCCTCTCCATAGTTCTTTTCTTTCTTACAGAGCTTACACGAAATGTAAACTTATCCGTCTTCCTGCCCTCCTTCTTCTTTTTTGAATTCCCCGACAATCTTCTTGCATATCGTTCCCATGAACCTCTTATCTTCATCCCCTTCTTCTGCGTTCATGGGCTCAAACTCCCAAGTACACTTGTGTTTTTGAACGATCAGTTTTTTTGGTACCATACTACGTTGTTCGAGGGATGCGTGCTTGGTATTTTCGTGTTTCTATAACCCACTGAACTCTTAAATGGATCATTCGATCTTTTCGTGCGTTCTTTGTCTTGAGCTTGCGCGTACACACGAAGAGGGATAAGGCATTGGGATTGGGAGATCAGACAAATCTCCACCCTTAACCCACCAGGCACGACCGGGATTCGAACACGACATTTCACATTTGAGGCCTATATTTAATGCACTCGGCTATTGCGCCCGTCTCAAGCCCTACCGGTTATCTTGTGATGACTTATGGTAACTTGGTTTTTCTCTCCCCAGTACTAGTGTCTATTTGGGACATGACGTCATTATATGCTAGGACTTGTGATGACCCCTGACTTATCTCTATTTAATGCTCTCGCCCTCCCCTCTTCTGTCCCGCTCCTCCCCCATCCCATCCCCGCCCAAACAACCCGCCTTATGCTCTCCTTGTCTCCCGAATAATATGTCCTTCAGGCATACTGTTTCGAGTGAAACTTGTAACCCTCTCCGACTCTCTTCAAATTGCCGTCTTCACCCTTCTGCGCCCCCTCCCTCTGCTTTGAGTGGGAATCACCCATTACTGAGAGATCAGCATGGAATTCGAGTGTTCCTCCCTCCCTCTCATTGTGTCCTGTTTCACCACAATGCGTGGCACCGTGTTTCGCCTCAAAACTGATACTTTTTCTTCTTCTCTCGCTTCACCCCCACCTGCGACAGAGGGGTCCTGATTTGGCCTATTATGGTCCGCTGGACCCGAAAAGCAACAGCTAACTAACCTGCGACAGACCAATCTCATTCCTTCCGCAATACTTACCTCTCTCACACAATGACTCCAATGACAATCACGAGTACTGATTGTCTCCCCCCCCCCCCCCAACTCCCCCCCGATCCCCTCCGCGATATCTCCATCTAAAACCGATACATTCTTCTACTTTGCATCCCCTTCCCCCATTAATTAACCAATCAACCTCACCCATCCCCACCCCCACAGACTCCTGCTGGCAAACCTCCCGTACACTGTTATCTATATCCCCCCCCCCCCCAACTAAACTCCCACACCGACCCCCCCCCTTAATTTCCTCAATATCTCCCAGACTGTCACCCACCAACGCCACCCCTCTCCCTACCCCCCGCGGGTTAGGGGGAGTCCCATATTGGTTGGGACGAGAAAGAATGTACCCGATGCTCCCCGGCGGAGTAAGAGGCGACTAACGGATTCTGTTTCTCCTTTTACCCTTGTTAAGTGTTTCTTGTATAGAATATAGTCAATTTTTGTAAAGATTTTAGTCAAGCAGGATGTAAGAAATGTTAAAGGCATACTAACGCACTCCCGTGTTTACAAAGTGTAGTTTGCCCACAATCGATGTCAAACGCACCATAAGACCATATAATGACGATACGTCACCATGCGCGGACCATAATACATGCATTACAGCTTGTTCTAGCCTCTGAAAAAGTGAGGATGTCAACAAAGCCGCGGTGTTCTCTCCCTTGCATCAACGTTACATGTGTTGCCAAATCTATAAATAGGACGATCCAGATCAAAATGAAAATTCAAATATCTCAACATTTAAGGGGTCCTAGACCACAATATTTTGCAGGGAACTTAATTTAGTCTGTCTCCAGCTGTTGGTAAAGCAATTAGCGTGTATAGTCATCGAGTACATATGGCTTTAAGTCCTTTGTACTGGAAACTTGCATTCTCCCAGTAAGGTAATATATTGTACTACAGAGAAAGGGAGAATGTACGTTCTGGCTCACCGATTCCGACAGACCCTAAATATTAACGCAAAATAGGCTTCTGGACTAAACTTTTACTAAAATGAAACATGCGACAAAATCAGAAAAATACTGCATAAATCCATACAAAAAAAATACAGTAAAGTAAGGTTGTTTTGAACCAATGCCGGGTCTGTCGGAATCAGTAACCCAGAACGTACATTCTCCCTTTCTCTCTGTGCAACGCTAAATTTAGTTTCCATTGAAATATTAACTAGTTGCAGCCAGCGTGCGTATTGATCCAATCTGCCCGTTCGTCGGTAAGCCATAACTACCGTATTGATCTGGTAAAAACAAACAGCAAGCCTGTCTTCTATATTCCTCCAATGGCAAGACAAGATTAAATCATGTGTTGGCAACAGTTACGTCACTTCCGCCCACCACTGTCTGTTGATAACAACCCGATCTAGTTTGTGTTGTTAGCAACCAGGCAGACCTGTCTCGCCATTTCGTATTGCGGTGCTGTTCTGTGAGGACGTGTATGTGTTTCAGTGAAAAAAGTGCTTAATTTAACAAGGTGAATGTCGCAGAATTAGAGAAAGAGCTTCTTGAATCGCAAAATGTTCATCAAGAATTGTTAGATTATTCTAGGCGGTCAACAACTTTAATTCTACCTGACATGGAACAAGCTTGTAATGTCCCACTACCAGCGCCAACACCATCAGAATTTTGGACAGAAGAAGAACAGCATGTACTAGAAGAGAATAGAAAATATTTTGAGCAGATGGCCTTAATAGCAGTTAAGGCTAAAACAGAAGGATTAATGAGACTGCCCAAAAAACCAAAAAGGAAGATAGAAGATTTGTTCAAAGAAAAAGACGGAAAGAAAAAGAGAGTAGAACCAACAACGCCAAGTGATTTACATCACTATCTCGTTTCAAACCAAGCAGATGTTAGCCATGCTATATCCACAGAAGCTTTCACAAATGCTTATTTTGCTCAAGCAGAAAATGAAAAAGATATTGTGGAAAGACTGCAAAAAGGGATGAGAAATCTCAAAAGACAGGACGCACAACAAATCTTAATTTACATTCAGTTTGGACAGTTTTTGATTATGTGCAAACAATGGCAGGAGAAGCAAAGAAAAGAAGGGAGAATGAAAGAAACGTGGGCTGACTGGTTGAAAGCAAAAACTGGCTATTCCGATGTTCATGCGCGTAGACTACGCGCCGTTGCTAGATCGCTTTATGCATTTCCGCGATTTACCACTGTTGGTTTGCCAATCAGTTTTATCATGGGCAAACTTAAACAAATCGAAGAGATGCTCCAGATCGAAGAGTACAGAGAGTACTGGTCAGAAACGCCGCATATTCCTGTCACATCAGAGCTCCAACAGTCCCAGTCTTAGACTTACAGTGCTTGTTTGTGCGCAACAACAGAAGTATCACACTGCGCCTGCACTGTTAGACAAGTGTTTAAATATAGTAACGATCATGCATGTACGGTTTCAAAAATAGTAATGACGTGATTCTAAATATAGTAACGATCATGCATGTACGGTTTCAAAAATAGTAATGACGTGATTCTAAATATAGTAACGATCATGCATGTACGGTTTGCTGCGCCTGCCCTGCTTTGGCTGTCTTCTTAATCATCCTGCTTCAACACCCTGCTTCAGCTGTGTTATTGGTTTTGCTTCACTCTGTTTCAACGCTTCGCTTCACTACGCTTCACTACGCTTCACTACGCTTCAATATTTAGGCTGCCTTCGGGCGGCCGCCGAGTGTTAACTTATTCAATTGACTTGTTTATTTTATTCAAGCTTTTGATAAGTGTACTTGGTGGCTGCTTTGAAACTCAACAAAGCCTACTAACTCCCCTTTCACAAACACTTCCCAAACGCAAGCAACGTCCTCTCCCCCGCTGCAGTCAAAACAAAGCTGTCATAGCGGGTTTTCCCGATTGACAAAAATTCTTATTACACACTCAGACTATTTGAAGCCGCGTTTGTTCTCCAGTGCCCAATTGCATAAGAATATTCTGGTGATGAATAAACGCGCTTTGTGTCATTAGCATCTAAAGATTTCTTGTTTACAATAGTTGTGTTGATCTGATGAAGCGCGGAACTGATCTTAGGGTTGTCATGGTGAAACACTCGCTTCTGAAACAGTGCTTCCTTGTAGTTATCATGCGATATGCTCGACTTTACAACCTGTTTGCTTACACCCTTTGCTTTTTTAACCACCCCTTTCTCACTTGCAACACTGTACATCTTTGCACGCAATCCAACATACTCCTTAATTATCTTCCCATTCATTTCATCTTTCATCTTTCCAATAACCTTCTTGTTAACATTTGAGTGCAATGGTGATTCTTTAGGGTAGTCGCAAGTGTCATAAAAAGAATCTTTTCCTTTTACTGCAGGACTTTCAGCTTCTAGATCTTTGTAAATGTCATCCGCTGGAATGTCAAGTAAGAATGAATCTGTGTCTGTGTAAAGTACTCTCGATTTGGGATATCTTGGTTTCAAATAATCATACAAAAACTCAAGCATCAACAGTTTTGACAACTCTAGCACAGTAAAGCCTATGAATACTGGTTTGTCAAGCTTGACTACAAGTTTTTTCATTAAGATACCATACAGCTGTTCATGAAAGTATTTAAAGTCTTGATACTGTGGTTTGGATGTCAGCTTGATGGCCTCATTTTCTCTTGTAACAAGTCTAACATCCTTTCTCTTGTGTGGGTTTTCCATTGTCTTACCAAAGCAACTGTTGTTCATCAGTTTAAAAAAGTCTTTCTCTGATGCATCAGCGGCTTTGGTTCTCAGTTCTGTGTTTTTCATAATGTAAGGTTTCATAAACTGTTCTTGATCAAATAAAATTATACGATGAACAGCCTTCAAAATTAATCCATGTCTAATGTAAAACTGTAACAGTCTGTAGTGACACACATACTTCTTTTTGTGAAACAGATTGGGCACCAGCTTTGGAGGTTCTCTTGGGTTTACTTTTAACCTCTCAGCCGCTAAAGGATAATCATTATGTAGATCATGAAGTGATAGTGGATAGTCTAAGTCAACTTCCAGTATCCATCCCTTTCGACTGTCTGGGCCTGCTTTTAATATTGTCATCACAACACATTGTGAAAATGGTCCTGAATAGATCTTAAAGTTCCGAAGTGGAAGCGTCTGACACATTGCCCAACCATACAAATTGTTTGCATCTAGATACATGATGTAATTAGAAGGTTTCATAGGATCAAAGTCGTCCAAGTATTTGTTGTTGGCTTTGCAGTAATTGTGTGAAGCCATACTGATTCCTCCACGTAGTCCATTTTCAATCATCTGAAGTGTAGGAAGATCTGATAGCAAGTCAATCTTTACTCCTGTAAATCTAAGAAATGCATCCCAGCTCATGCCTGGTGCAGATATGTAATGTGAAGGATCTAGATTGTAGTGCTTCATACATGTTCTTCTGTAATTCTCAAATATATCTGCAAGTAAACAAACATCAGCCAACAAATATTGATCATGATAATCACCCATTGTATTACATCCTAATTTATTCCATGCAGTCTTAGCGTGTTCATAGTCTTCGTCACTTATACCTTTACCCTTCAGCCGTGAGAAGTAAGCATCCTTTGGTGGTAACTCATCTTCATCAAACCTCTCCCACGAATCCATGTATTCATATGGATAGACTCCCTTTCTAACTAAGTCACTGTCAAAGTACTTACATGTGATTGGGAAAGCAGTTAGTGATGAAGATAAAGACTCAAGTGTTCCCATCAGATGTTGAGCAGAATCGTAGAAGTGTAAACTATTCAGAGTAAAGGCCATGTACTTTTCTGAAGACTGCGCAATGCATCTTGCTTTGTATTCATCAGTTACTGCCTGCATGATCAGATGTGAATCATAACCGCGCAAGTTATGGAAGAAGATTGGAAGCTTCCAAGTCTTAGGATCAAACTTTAATTGTAGATTACATTTGCTGTGTGCTGCTCCTCGGAACTGCCCACTTACATGATCATGATCTCTTACTATTGGATTGTCTGTGTTTGGTGTTAGACTTTGTTCGCATATCCAACACTGTGTGGTAGAGTTAAACTGTTCTTGGTCTTCAGGTTTCATAACAATGTCTGAAAGATTCAGTTGTTTGGAGCAGTCATTTCGCACTTGGTTCATTTGCTGTAAGAAGTTCTTTGCTGCATTAGGTCCTCTGTACAATTGCGGTTTAGAATGTTTACCATCTGAACTAACAACAATAAATGCATATGAACAGACTTGATGATTACTTAGAGTTACTGTTTTAGGTAGGTCTTTTGGTAAAGGTCCTTCATATGGCACAATGATAGATTCAAAGTCAGCATAAACAACATAAGGACTTTTCTGTAGTTTGCATACATTCTTAAAATACACTTTGCTGTCTGGCGGTGGTGTTGTTAACTTCACAACCGCATCATCAACGCTCTTACAATGTTGCTTGTGTATAAGTGCTGCATGAATTGATGGAATACGCAAGAGACATCGCCTACAAAAGTCTTGTTTACTATTGTGATTGCTTGTGCTCGCCATCAGTCTACTCATTGTACGAATCAAAGTGTAATGATATTTTACACCATCAGTCATTAGTAACATGTCAACATGGTTAGTATCACAATCACCAATCGTTGGTGAGTTCTTTGATATTCTGACTGGTTTCAGTTCATCTTCCTCATCCCACGTGTAAACATTTACGGTGATGGGTTTGTTTTGCTGTTCAAATTTGTCAATGCTTGTAATGCTGACAGGAAATTCAATACCAGTAAAGTTTAGTTTATTTCTGTATGCATGATAGTTAGACACTCTTTCTGCATTTTTCTTTACACTGTACAGTCTTGCCAGAACACACCACATAAAACATTTGTCATCATCATTCTTTATGTTCAGCACAGCACGTTTTTTGACAAGAGCAGGAGGTAAAGGTATGTAACTTCTACCTCTGATGGGGGCAAATTTACTTAGCTTCAATTCTATTTTTAGAATTTCACCTTCTGACCATCCGGATCCTTTCATCTTTGCATCCTCTGCAGCTTGCTCAAACCGTTTCATCATTTCATCTGCCCAGTTTCCATTCAATTCTGCCATAGAATTAAGTGCTAGTTGTCTGGTTGAAACATGAACTTCTAGCACCTCATCACTGACTGTTTTGTATTTTATTAAACTGACTATCTGCACTTTTACTGGAGGTTCAATCAACAAATTGTTTGGAATTTGTTCAATGGCGTCTTGCACACTGGACTGCACATTTTGAGGATCCGTTACTTGTAATTCAACGGTGTCAAATACTGTCGATAAAGATTCTAATACAGAGTCTTCCATCGCTGTGAGTTTGATTTTATAACTCAAAATAAAAATATAAATTAAAAAAATGAAGTTGCTTAGAATTCTTTCTCAGAGCTTCCATTTTTGTTAACACTATAAAATCTGAAATAAAAAATCATTTAACATTTGTACCACGTGGAACTAATTGTAATTCCTCTTTTACAAAGGCTCTTTGCGGTGCTGGTTCTCTCAAGTAATATATAGGTGGATTTGTCTCTACTACTCTCTTGATTTCATGAATGTCAATACTCCAGATTGGATCCGTTGCACGCTTCCTGCTGTCACCCTCAGCTTCACCGGGTGCATATAAATATCTGACTTTCTGATTGAAAGGTAGTAATGCCACTGGTGTTGTTGACTTTGGAGCAACAGGTATTGTTTTCTGTTTGATTGCATCAACTGGTCTTAACCCTGTAGCTTTAAATACCTCCAGATTCATTGCTCTAAGTACTGATGGTAATCTTTTGACCCATTCAGTGTTACGCAATTTACTTTCTGTGTCCAAAAATTCCTGATGGTACTGATATGAAAACAGTTTTTCTGCCAACTGTTTGTTAAAGCTCTCAACAATAGCCTGTGACCTGTGGTTTCCTGGAATACCTCTCTTCACTGTAACATGATGTTTTAACAGAAGCTGGTTGACAGCTCCTTTAAACTCCTTACCATCATCGCACTGAATCATTCTGGGATACTTTAGTGGTCCACGTCTGTAAATTTCTTGCAGGGCAACAGCTGTAGCTATAGCACTTTTCTCTGTCAACGGTTCAGCATCTTTGTATCTTGTTGCAACATCAACTACAGTCAGTGCATACTTATATTTCTTCCTTCTGACTGTGTCATGCGGTAAATAGAGCAGGTCTATTTGATGAGTGTCATTCGGTTTAATGTTAACAAAGTGTGGTCGTGTAATTTTTCTTGGTGCAGGTAAATAGATCTGCCAAACTGCCTGCTTTGACAACCATTTCTTTGCTATATCTTGAGAAACACCTGCTGCGTCACTGAGCTTGTCAATAGCAGTTCTTCCTTTCCAGTATCCTTTTGGGGAATAATATATTTTAGATAACAAAGCATCACTCATGGTTTTTAAATGACAGAATATTAAGATTTGACAGCACGCGCAATAAAGTAAACAACAGCCATACCAATAACAATGAAAACAATCTCCCCCATTTTCTGCTCTTCTGAAGGCTGATAAAAGTCACCCAGTTTTGGAGGAGCACTTGTCTTCATTTTCTTTCCAGTTACAAGATAGTATTCTTGAATGGCTGCATCAACATTGGCAAAGGTTTTGTTTGCATGTCCTTGCTGCCTGAGTTTATCATTCATAAAGTCTAACTGCGCAATTCGTTTCTTCTCGTATTCATCCTGTGCTTTCGCCAGTTGTTCCATGGCTTTGTTGTGCCTTTCCCTCTCTTCACCATTTTGCAGTTTAGAAAACAAATAGTTGCTGCCAGAAAATGCAAGCGCATTTACAATCGCACCTCCCACCATCATAACCAAGCTAGCCATTTTATTGTCTTACATGTTTATATTTTCTGGAATAATTCCTTGCTTCACCAGGAAGTCTTTTGTTGCAAAGGAAGCTGTCACAACACCAATTAGTTTAGCACCGTCTTCGAAGTCTAACTTTCCCAAGTCGGCTGGTTTCATTCTGAGGAGACTTTTACCCAGCATTGTGTAACCTACACTCAAGCCTCCAATCACTGCAGCGTGATAAACAAGATTAACTATTGTCTTTTCAGAACTCATTTTTATGTTATCAAAATTAAAATATTAAAATTATTCCATATGAAATGAATCCACTGCAGGTACTACTGTGGGCTTTTTTATTGTTTGTACTGCTTTGTTTGTTGGTTTTGTGTTTCTGATTTTGGTGTTTCTGATTTTGGTGTTTCTGACACTTTATATTTGCCTTGCCAAAGTTTGTAAAGCAAGTATCCACCTCCTCCAACAACAGCTGCTACAGCTACTTTTCTGTATGATAGAAATGAAGATTTTAATTCTTGATCAGTTTGTGTGACCTTAGTCACTTCAGGAATGTTTGGTGTCTGCTCAACCTCAGACATAATGTTCTGCTTTGCCTTTTGATTTAACTTTTTTTGTCTGTTCCATTCGGCTAGTTTTTTTTCCTGCTTCTACTCTACCAGGTTTCTTTGTCACTGTGTTCACTTCTGGTATTTTCGTCTGCTCCACTGTCTGCTTCAACTGATCTGTCATCTTTTTTATTCTGAAAATTAATGTGTTTGAAAGTAATTAATCCAGCAACAAATGGTACTAATAAAGCACCAAATCGATAATACAGGCCACAGGCAAGAGATTCGAGGGACTTGGAAACAACAGGGTCATGAGTTAGATCATGTGTTAAGTCTTCCTCCGAGTCGAGAGGTGTAAAATGTCCAAAAATCTTTGTGTACAAACCTATAACAGTCTGTCCAATACTTCTAACCATCTTAGAACCAAGCACTGATTCATACCGTCCATGATACTTTTCTATATCTTCTGAGGAAAGATGTTGTACTTCTTCCACAGTTAACTGCTGCCCAAGGTAGTGTTTTGTTTTTCCACAAACAGCAAGTGAATACAATCTTTCTTTTTTATCAGGTATAGTCCTACTGTCACAGATTTCAATATCTGTAGCAGTCTGCATCAGCAATTCATCACAGTTCATTTTATTTTGATGCAGAATAAAATAAAAATCTAGTAATTAAACTTGAGTAAGAACTTAGGTAGGAACTTAACAAGAACTTAGGTAGGAACTTAACAAGAACTTAGGTAGGAACTTAACAAGAACTTGAGTAAGAACTTGTGTAAGAACTTAGTAAGAACTTGGGTAAGAACTTGACAAGAACTTGACAAGAACTTGAGTAAGAACTTGACAAGAACTTGACAAGAACTTAGCAAGGATTTCTACAAACATACATACTGAACTGGTTGATCAGTTTTTAAAACCAGTTTCGAGTGCTTAGAAGATTTCAGATTATTCTTTATTCTTTCTCTCTCCTGTTTGTTTTCAATGACATCATTTTCTCGAAGACACTCTTCAAAACTGTCACGGTCCTTTGAATAGAACAATGTTATTGTTTTGAGTTGCTCTCTAAAGTCTTTCAGAACTGCATTGTATTTTTGTGTTAATATCCAAACTGATATTAATGCATGTCGTCCACTGAATGCAAGCTTTGCTAGTGCACTTTTCTTTCTAACAATGTCACGTTCTGCTGCACAGTCATCAATAATAAACAGTGTTGGTGTGTTCTGAAAAAGATCGAAATAATGCTCCAAGCAAACATTTAGACGATCAGAAGGATTTACAATAAATATATTTTGATCAGACCATATGAATTTTCTCTCCTTGTATGTTCTGTTATGCTTTATGGTTGGACAGAATATGACTATGTGTTCAAAGTGATTTATGTAAACAGTCTGTAATAAATCCAAAACATATCTTGTTTTGCCGCAACCTGTTGCCCCACAAATCAAAGAACAGTGTGGATCTTTTGGAAGAAAATCTAGATACTTCATTTTAACACGTTCAATAAACAATATCCTGTAATCTGCTTTCAGAGATGTTTAACTGCGCATCTGACACAACAAACACGTAGATCTTAACTGATTTACTACTACTCCCTACTTCCTTTTCAATTTGTATTGTGATTCCTTCTGATCCGTTTTCAATTCGCCTTCCACTTCCATGCAGTTTGTTGTCGTCAGTTGTTCTGAGATCCAGCCATAACGCATATTTATTTGTCAAGAAATCTTCTACGCCAACACCGTGTAAATGCAGATCTTTAGCCACAAGATCAGATGTTGGGTCTTTCAATCTTCCTCCAGTAAAGTACTTTCTTGCTTCATCATAGTGTTGGTATGGCAGCATGCCAGATGCAAATATTTGGTTTGGCTGCCCTTCAATTGTGCAATATACTCTATTGATTAGTGGATTGTAAAACTTTTCTATTTGCCTTTCATATGAATCTTTTGGTTCCTCAAACAACATAAGTATTCCCTTCATTGACCTAGCTGGTGTATTCAAGTTAATGTTCCAGATTGGATCAGCCTGGCTTTTTGAAAGTGTACTGTGATTCAACACTCTTTCATAATAGATAGGCAGCTTAGAACTGTACTGATTTTCTATAAGTCTAGCCAGTTCAGGATGGTTTACAACATCAAACTCTAAAGAAATTCCAGACACCTTATACTTTGCTTCCGGGTCTTGTGAAAGCATAACACGATCATAACTATTGAAAGTCAGGTCGTATGACAGCCTGTCACGCAATGCTCCTTGATAGAAGGGAGGATGTGAATTTATGAGTTCAAAGTCAAGTGGAATACAAAATTTGTTTCCAAAAGCAACATTGACAGCGTTATCTTTTTTGTTGTCAGCTTTATCTCCGGCTCCTATTCTAACTTTTATCCCATTGTCTGACTGAATCCCTTGAAACACTCTGTTTTTCTTTTCATTGTCAGTTAACCAATTATCTGCATAAACTAAAAATACATCTGCATTATTCAATGACATCACTTCCCGCCCTTCCAGTTTGACAGTAATCTTCCTCACAATTGCTCTTCCTACATTATAAGCCAAAGTCCTATTTTCATCTGAGCCAGATTCTAATTCTAATTTGAATGATAGTCTTACAGTGCCTGGTACAATAACATCGTTCTTACCTAGATTAGGAAACCTAACAGTAAGTATTTCATTCTGATCAATAGTAGAAGGATTATTTGTGACTATAACTGTTTGCCTTATTCCTTTTACCCCGAGAGGTTCTTTCAGCCTTCTGTAAGGATCAAGAACAGAACCGAACGATTGTGCCATCTTTTTTTATTTTCAAAATAAAAAATAAGTTACAAATGGCAGAAGGTGGATTTGAAGATTTATTTGAGCCAGCGGACGACATGAGCGAAGCAATCCCTTTGGTTCCCTACCATCATTCACTGCATTATGAGGTGGCACGACATGAACTTCTGGAAGGTAAAGTTAGAGATTTCTACAAAAGTTTAGGAGAAGAACCTGATGTTTTAGATCCAAACCAGTTCAAAATGGAAGCAAATCATTTATATACAACTAGCGATAAAGGAGAAAAAGTCCAACTTACATATAAATCTAATCCTGCTAAGTTTCTATCAAAAGTTTCACTAAAACAAAAACTTACTGCTAATCGACTTAGGCAATTAGATATTGTGCCTAGCACACGGTCATCATCTTCCCATGTTGTTTCCTTACTTCAACAAGCAGAACTAGGACTACCAACTGCTACTCAAATAGAATCTGTTCCATTGCAAGATCTTAATAAACTTGCAGAAGAGGCTGATCAACTTATACAAGAGATAGAGACTTCTTTTTCTGAGGAAACTTCACTGAAGACTCCACATGAACTATTACCTATGAGAGAAATAGAAGCCCTTAATCAATCACTACAAACCATCAGAGGTGAAATAGCAAATAATCTGTCAAAACTAGGTCAGCTGGATGAAGATATAAACAAAGAGAACAAAAACTTGCTGATGCTGATGATTTGAACCTAGAACAAGAAGTAAAAAACAGAATTTCTAAGCGTTTAAAAGATTTGCAGGAGGAGAAAGCCATAAGGTTAGAAGTTCTAAGTAACAATAGAGAACAACTGAGAACACAGGTCAGCAGAATAAAAAATACAATTCAAAGAATCCTTTACGAAGACACAACTCTTGCTGAAAGAATTAGAACGCTTTTCAGAGAGCAGGGAATCACAATAGCTAGTATACTAACTGCGTTAGGATTTGCAATAAGCACATTAGTGTTAACACTCACAGGTGGCACTGTCACACCTCCACCTCCACCTTCACCTTCATCTCCATCTGATCCGGGATGGGTAAAGAAACAACTCAACACATTGCAGAACTATTAAAGAAACTAGCAGCAAAAGCTTTGGATGCACTTCCAGGAATCATTGGTTCAATTGTTAGCTGGCTGTTATCTTTTGCAGGTAAAGTTGTTGGTTTCATGGCTGAACATCTCTGGACTCTAATAGTTTTAATTGCAGGTGTTCTGGCTAACGAGAATAAGCAAAAGTAAGCCTACACCCACTCCACCAATTACTAGAGCAGTCTTCTGCGATTCATGATCATCACTAATACTAACAGCTTGATCATCACTAGTGACAGAATGATCTTCACCTGCAGCGTGATCTTCACTTGTCACGCTTTGTTCTGTTCATTGTGATATGGCTTAACATCGTTCTGATTTCTGAATTCAGTTCTTCACCCTTTCCACGCGGCTGGGTGTCACTAGCAATAATGATTTCATTGTTATAATTTGTTATTGTTCCAATCTGCAGCTGGAGATCAGAAGGTAACATGTAAGGCCGTTACCAACAGCAAAGTCAACTTTTGATCTTGCATAACGGAGAGAGTCTTGATACCTTTTGATGCTGGAAGGCAGATCAACTGCAGAGTTTATGACATCTTCTAAATTTTGATAACAACTGTTTCTGTGCACCAAACCCTGTGCTTGTTCTCATTATGTTTGATCGTGTCTGTGCCTGCGAGCCTAGCAAGCACCACGCATATGTTCGGATAGATTCATTGATCCTTTCAACACCTGATCCAGTGAAACCTTTGCCGGTGT
This sequence comes from Littorina saxatilis, assembly GCF_037325665.1. Lineage (NCBI taxonomy): Eukaryota > Metazoa > Mollusca > Gastropoda > Littorinimorpha > Littorinidae > Littorina > Littorina saxatilis. The sequence goes on along the minus strand of NW_027126511.1, from coordinate 746 downwards.
CTAATATAAAAGTAGTCATGCATTGCGGTGCTGTTGTTCTATTGATCCTAACTGTACCTGCACATTTGAAGAAAAAGATGTATGACCTGGCCAGTAATCAAAATTATACCTCCTGTGGACACCCCATAAATATAGTGTTCCCATGCCATGGTTTTTGTCTTGCTTTTGCCTAAAGTCGGTCTTAAAATCTATATTGAATTCATTGCAGAGACGCTCATACACTTTCATGTTTATCCTATTGTTGAATGGGTTCCAGCTCTTTTCATGCGGCATTGGTGCCTGAAGTTCAGACAAGATTCTCCTGCACTGATAGTAAACGTGAAATGTGTACACACACTTTGTCAGTAAGTTTGAATTATTCATGTGGTCTGCATAGGACACTCCACATCCTGTGGTTGCACAGAATATTGCAAAGTTTAACTGATTCTGATAGAACTGAATTGGTGAGAGTTCCACATCTTGGAACACTATCATTTTTGATTGGGGGATTTAGGTAAGAATGGAGGGTCAGGCACTTTTACGCGAATGGATTCTGTTCTGTTACAGCAAAGTCCAACTCATGGAAAGAAATAGTCTTTGGATTGTAATATGGTCCAGGTTTTGTATTTAACATCTTTGTTGAATTTATACTGAATCATTTTTGTTGTGAATAAAAAATGTTATCACACTAACAAATGTGAAGACTAGTGGGCCAGTTAAACTTGCAAACCCTATCAACAATCAAAATGGAGGAATGAAAGTTGCAC
>NW_027126510.1:0-15000 GCF_037325665.1 Littorina saxatilis | reverse complement strand
TCATCGCTCAAGTCGGCGGTGTTTTTTTTTTAATTATTATTATTTTTTTTACCTGGGTCGTTAGGAGGGTTGGTTATTAATATTCCTGTGCAGAATATATCCGTGTAGAAAGATGCACTCAAACTCCTTCGGGAGAAAAAGGAGTTTTCCTCAAAAGATGGGGGCACACGGGTATAGATGGGGGGGGGGGGGGGGGGGTAAGAGTAGAGAGGGGGGTATGAGCTGATTAAGGAAAGAAAGGGAAAATAGAGCTGATGGAACTACCGTCAAAGCAACCGCGACGATCTGACGTCGAAGACTCTTAAAAAGGCGAGAAAAATAAACAAAAAAGCTTGACACCAACCTCCAGCTTTGGTGCCTTGGTGGCTGGGAGCTCGAGCACGACAGCCAAATCTCCTTCGCAGTCGCGCCTTTTATTTATTTATCAATATTTTTATTTACTTTCTCTTAATCATCTCAAGTCGAACACCCGGGAACATGCCGCTAATGGTTGAAGCGCGAGGGCGTTAAACAACATTTACCATCATCATCAAACGACAAACCTGGATTAAATGTTTCCCCCAAACACTAAATCCATCAATCACCAGCCCTTCTCCCAGCGCTCAAAGAAAATCGTCAATACATAAACTCTGTTTAAATAATTATGTTGTGCCGGTGTAACACGAAATTTTTACTCCACGAAAAATTTACTCCGGAGTAAATATTTCGTACGAAATTCTTACTCCGAGTACACTTTTCGTACGAGAAAAGAACTCCCCAAGGCACGAAACAATTACTCCCTCCACGAAATTTTTACTCCTCATTTATTTTACTTCCAGTAAAAAAATCTCGTACGCAAAAACGGGATGCGGGCGAAGGAATAATGCCAATAAGTGATCTCGCGCACACGAATGTCGCGCTACCCTCCTTCCACCCCTTCCACCACCAAGACTAACAGGGGACAAGGGAGTAAACATTTCGTACACCTGGAATGGGAAGTTAAATTGCTCGTGTTGGGGTGAAGTAATTTATTCGTTATTTATTCGTCAGGGGAGTAACATTTTTGTACGAAATGTTTACTCGGAACTCACCTGTCTTGGGGAGTAATTTTCTCGTGTAATGGGGGAGTGCTTTTTTCGTAAAGGGAGTAATTTTTTTCGTACGAAATGTTTACTTCGGAGTAAAAATCTCGTGGGAGTAATTTTCTCGTGTTACACCGGATCTGTCCAAAGAATAAAAGAAAGCTCGCACCTAATTCTGCTGACGCGCGAGGTCTCAGAATAAATCACAGTTTACAGAATAAATGTAAGAATTAAACATAACAAGAAACAAGGACAAAAAAAAGAGGGGATGGACAATTAAAAAAAAGACAACAACAAAAAACATATACAGGAAATATCAAAAGAAATGAGAAAAGGAGGGGGGGGGGAGGGTAACTTAGAATGAAAAAACCCAACAACCTTCAAGCAATAAAGATTTCGCTTTAACCACGCGCACGTACCGCAGCGCACGAAGCGATTTCACGAAAAGAAAAGTTAGACGCCATAACAAATTTACTTTCCCGACGTTCGCTGTTCCATCCAAAGCATTGGCGCGGTCCGTCTGAATAGTGAAAACTCACCTCTGTCTGAATACCCAACTGTGACGAAAGAAACTAAAATGTAAAGGAAGCTGTTGTTGACAGAAAGGTGGTTTATGGTGTTTTTTATGTTTTTTTTTTATCGCTCTGTGTCTGTGTGTCTGTCTGTCTGTCTGTCTGTCTGTCTGTCTGTCTGTCTGTCTCTCGCTCTCTCTGTCTGTCTGTCTCTCTCTCTGTTTTCATTTATTAATTACTCTCCATATATTCTAATACGCTATTAAGTTATGAGTTTGCATACACATTCGTTTTAGTTCATTAATGTTAATTACATTAGTTATTTGTCAATACATACTAAATATACATGTATAATAATTATGTTTTCCGTGTTTGGGCGATGTGCGTGCGTGCGCGCGTGCGGCCGTCTGTCTGTCTGTCTGTCTGTCTGTCTGTCTGTGCCTGTTTGATAATGCGCTCGCCTGTGTGTGTATACATGGCTCGTATTTCCACCTCTTTGTTGTGCTTTTTTTTTGTTTTTTTTTTGGCAAGAAACACTGCAACCAAAAAATACAAAAAAGGTGTAAACGAGTAAAAAGCCACAACCTTGCATGTGTTCATTGAGAGGAGAGGCAGAATGCATACACTGCAGTGTTGTTTGCATTGTGCACGTGAATGAAAGAGCACGTGCACACATGCTTCCACTGCTGTTTTTGCTGCAGTCTGTGTGCGCGTGGATGGGTGTGCGATGCATTCGGAAAGCATGGCAAAGTGACGAAAGCGGGAATGGAAAGCGGCGTCAATCTGGTTAATGTGATTCACAGTTATGTGATGGCTTTTGAAGGTCACGAGGAAATGTGTTGTAAGTATGCACTTTTGCACCCGCGGCCTGGCAGAGTTAACACACGCACGCACGCACACACGCACGCTTGCACGCACGCACACAAGCACTCCCGCACGCATGCTAGTGCGCACCCACGCACGCCGCACACCCGCACGCACGGACTCACGTACACACACATACATACTTACACACACACATACGTACGCACGCACGCACGCATGCTAGCGCGCACCCACGCACGCACGTACACACACATACCTATACTAACACACACGCGCGCAAGCACGCACACACGAACGCACGTACGCAAGCTCGCACGCACTGACGCACGTACGCAAGGCTCGCACGCACGTACGCACGCACTCACACACTCACACACACACACACACACACACACACAAACGGTGAGGCACACACAAAACAAAACAAAACAAAACAAGACAAAACACATTCATATGACATACACGAAACACCACACCGGTAATAGCCAATCCGTCACCACTTTGAGAGAGTGCAACACCCAAATTCCACACAGTTACAATGAGCCGTAGCAACAAATATACCCTCAGCGAGAGAGAGAGAGAGAGAGAGAGAGAGAGAGAGAGAGAGAGAGAGAGAGAGAGAGAGAGAGAGAGAGAGAGAGAGAGAGAGAGAGAGAGAGAGCGGGAAGAGGTATTTACACGTTTGTTGCCCTGTTAGCTAGTTCCTGGCGGGGTATTGTCTTTGTTTTATACCCTTCAACAGCCATCGTGTGATACCTTGGGTGACGGATGAGAGCTGTACATGTATTTATGAACTTGTGTACCGGTGTACTCGCATTGGCTTCGTGCCTCGTTGTGGCTGGGAGACAGTCAAACCGAACATTATTGCTTTCTCGCCCCGGGCCAAGAAAGAACACAGCTTCTGAAGAAGTTTAAATGAGGACGTACTTCTGAACCTTTCGCGAACGCGTACGAGTTTTGTGCGGGAAGAATGTTGTGAAAGACAAACCCATACACGCAAGATTTGTCTTTGTATGTTTTGTTAGACGAAGCAATTTGCACAATACGACTGTTTAGTATGCCGGTGTGTTTCCCCCAGTGCATTAGAATTTGAATTGACATTTTCCAGTTTCCCCAGCTTAGCGTATGGGAATATGTGACCCTCCTCCACGGAATGAGTCGCAGGTCACCTTTGCATGATTTTCATATTTTTACATTTTCCTAAAGAGTTTTTTATGCTCTATCCAGTGGTGAAAACCGTTTTAGAAAAGAGCGAAAACTGTTTGAGTTATAAGCCTGTGACTAAGGTGACCCTCACACTGTTACCAGACACTCCCCGGACTTATATTAAGCCTAGCGCAGAACCGCGCGAGGTGACGTGCGACTCATTTCGTGGTGGAGGGTCACATATGTGCAAGTCAGAAGATAAAAACAAACGTACAATACGACTGCAGGCATGCCGTTTAATTGTCTTCCTGTGCAGTCTGGTGGGGTACAGTCTAGCAGTCTAATAGTGAGCTAACAATAACAACACTTTATTGTCCATTAAAATGTTACATAAAAATGAAAAATTTTCTTCGGCACACCCTGCCTGCCTGTAAACGATTATAATAACAATTAGACAAAAGGACAACACACATAAAACATTAAACATAGGTTCACGTATGTAATAACAAGCACACCTATCATTATTCCAATAACACTGACCTAAAGTGTTGTCCGTGTCATCTTTAAATTGAATAAATTTACAGATAAAATCTAAATAAGGTCACACGTCTATTAAGACTATCACAATCAAATATAATATTGCACTATGTAAATTTACCCTCTCATAACACAGGAGTTTTGGCAATCTGTGTTTCTGTCTGTCTGTCTTCTTTGAAAAACACTCGCGAAGTTAACATAAATTAAAAAGAGAGAGAGACAGAGAATGACAAAGCCACAGAGTGACACAGACAGACAGACAGAAACACATACAGAAAGATGAAGAAGGAACACACGTTAGGAAGAAGATAAATCTGTTGTAAATCCCTAACTATTGTCTTCACACATAATATAATGTAACTGTATGTCACTCTCACGCTCACTTCCTAAACACCGTCGTCATTTAAAGCCCAACAATAACCTCGCAGCCGCGTTTTAGCACCAGCGTAATGGTTGTTTGTCAACAATTTGTGGTTTTCACGAGTGGATAGGGCTGGAAAGGGAGAGAAGCGAGCCGGGATTTGATGACGTTTTTGTTGGGGTTTGGGATGCCAGGCATATTGTCTTGTAGTGAGATGGGTGCTATCGGTCCATCTGGGCAAAAGCTGCCACAACCCTCAGTGGGGAATGCACTAAGAGCTGAAAGGGTCTGGGTTGTATGTTATTGTTGTGTTTGTGTACTTCTTCTTCTTCTTCTTCTTTGTTCATGGGCTTAGACTCCCACGTTCATTCATGTTTTTAGCCCGAGTGGATTTTTACGTGTATGACCGTTTTTACCCCGCCATTCAGGCAGCATGCGCCGATTTCGGGGGAGGCATGCTGGGTATTTTCATGTTTCTATAACCCACCGAACTCTGACATGGATTACAGGATCTTTTCTGTGCGCACTTGGTCTTGTGCTTGCGTGTACACACGAAGGGGGTTAAGTCAGGTTAAGTCACTTGCAGGTCTGCACATAAGTTGACCTGGGAGATCGGAAAAATCTCCACTCTTAACCCACCAGGCGGCAGCGACCGGGATTCGAACTCACGACCTCCCGATTAGGAGGCCGACGTCTTTTCACCACGCCACTGCGCCCGTCGTTTGTGTACTGTACATGTAGATATGTTTTGCGAAAGACTCGGTGAGCAGAGTTGGTTTAAACAGTGTTTCATTCACATTCATGTTTTACAAAGCCATGAAATAGAAAATAAAACAAGAGGCGAAGCCTTCAAGGCTCACGTAAGAAATCGACAAACAGTAACACAAACTCAATCACTCCGTCTCACACACACACACACACACACACACACACACACACACACACACACACACACACACACACACACACACACACACACACACACACACACACACACACACACACACACACACACACACACACAGTAAGCATAGGTGACACTGTGCAAGAAAGCGAGACACTAGATCTAGATCTGTCTGTCTGCATGTGTAGCCTACTTACAGGGACACGACTGCCAACTAGTCTCGGCCCGCTCAAAATAACAATGACCGAGACTTTCAGTAATTCCTTCGCGTGACGTCTAACCCTCTTACGCCATAATGTGACGTCTTCAAATGTTAAAGTTTCTATCACACACATACACACACACACACACACACACACACACACACACGCGCACAGACAGACAGAGCTTACCATCGCATAGGCTACACTTACGTGAGCCAAAAACCACAGATAGACAGCTGCTGACGTTCCAAAACTCAGGAATCAAGCACAAGAAATGTAGAGTTTTTGACAATTTAATTACTGTCAAAACTAAACGTTACATTTACAGCACGTTGACCTACTGGTCTTTTTTTGTGTCAATAGATAAACGTTCCAATATCCTAAAATTCTTCTTGTTTTTATATTTCAAAGCCATGGAACCTATAATTCGTCTTTTCTTTTTGTTCATATTACAAAGCCATGGAATCTAAAATTCTTTTTTTTTTAATAATTTATATTACAAAGCCATGGAATCTAACATTCTTCTTGTTTTCATATTACAAAGCCATGGAATCTAACATTCTTCTTGTTTTTATATTACAAAGCCATGGAATCTAACATTCTTCTTGTTTTTATATTACAAAGCCATGGAATCTAACATTCTTCTTTTTGTTTTCATATTACAAAGCCATGGAATCTAACATTCTTCTTGTTTTTATATTACAAAGCCATGGAATCTAACATTCTTCTTGTTTTTATATTACAAAGCCATGGAACCTAAATTTCGTCTTTTCTTTTTTTCATATTACAAAGCCATGGAACCTAAATTTCGTCTTTTCTTTTTTTCATATTACAAAGCCATGGAACCTAAATTTCGTCTTTTCTTTTTTTCATATTACAAAGCCATGGAACCTAAATTTCGTCTTTTCTTTTTTTCATATTACAAAGCCATGGAACCTAAATTTCGTCTTTTCTTTTTTTCATATTACAAAGCCATGGAACCTAAATTTCGTCTTTTCTTTTTTTCATATTACAAAGCCATGGAACCTAAATTTCGTCTTTTCTTTTTTTCATATTACAAAGCCATGGAACCTAAATTTCGTCTTTTCTTTTTTTCATATTACAAAGCCATGGAACCTAAATTTCGTCTTTTCTTTTTTTCATATTACAAAGCCATGGAACCTAAATTTCGTCTTTTCTTTTTTTCATATTACAAAGCCATGGAACCTAAATTTCGTCTTTTCTTTTTTTCATATTACAAAGCCATGGAACCTAAATTTCGTCTTTTCTTTTTTTCATATTACAAAGCCATGGAACCTAAATTTCGTCTTTTCTTTTTTTTCATATTACAAAGCCATGGAACCTAAATTTCGTCTTTTCTTTTTTTCATATTACAAAGCCATGGAACCTAAATTTCGTCTTTTCTTTTTTTCATATTACAAAGCCATGGAACCTAAATTTCGTCTTTTCTTTTTTTCATATTACAAAGCCATGGAACCTAAATTTCGTCTTTTCTTTTTTTCATATTACAAAGCCATGGAACCTAAATTCGTCTTTTCTTTTTTTTCATATTACAAAGCCATGGAACCTAAATTTCGTCTTTTCTTTTTTTCATATTACAAAGCCATGGAACCTAAATTTCGTCTTTTCTTTTTTTCATATTACAAAGCCATGGAACCTAAATTTCGTCTTTTCTTTTTTTCATATTACAAAGCCATGGAACCTAAATTTCGTCTTTTCTTTTTTTCATATTACAAAGCCATGGAACCTAAATTTCGTCTTTTCTTTTTTTCATATTACAAAGCCATGGAACCTAAATTTCGTCTTTTCTTTTTTTTCATATTACAAAGCCATGGAACCTAAATTTTCGTCTTTTCTTTTTTTCATATTACAAAGCCATGGAACCTAAATTTCGTCTTTTCTTTTTTTCATATTACAAAGCCATGGAACCTAAATTTCGTCTTTTCTTTTTTTCATATTACAAAGCCATGGAACCTAAATTTTCGTCTTTTCTTTTTTTCATATTACAAAGCCATGGAACCTAAATTTCGTCTTTTCTTTTTTTCATATTACAAAGCCATGGAACCTAAATTTCGTCTTTTCTTTTTTTCATATTACAAAGCCATGGAACCTAAATTTCGTCTTTTCTTTTTTCATATTACAAAGCCATGGAACCTAAATTTCGTCTTTTCTTTTTTTTCATATTACAAAGCCATGGAACCTAAATTTCGTCTTTTCTTTTTTTCATATTACAAAGCCATGGAACCTAAATTTCGTCTTTTCTTTTTTTCATATTACAAAGCCATGGAACCTAAATTTCGTCTTTTCTTTTTTTCATATTACAAAGCCATGGAACCTAAATTTTCGTCTTTTCTTTTTTTCATATTACAAAGCCATGGAACCTAAATTTCGTCTTTTCTTTTTTTCATATTACAAAGCCATGGAACCTAAATTTCGTCTTTTCTTTTTTTCATATTACAAAGCCATGGAACCTAAATTTCGTCTTTTCTTTTTTTCATATTACAAAGCCATGGAACCTAAATTTCGTCTTTTCTTTTTTTCATATTACAAAGCCATGGAACCTAAATTTCGTCTTTTCTTTTTTTCATATTACAAAGCCATGGAACCTAAATTTCGTCTTTTCTTTTTTTCATATTACAAAGCCATGGAGCCTAAAATTCGTCTTTTCTTTTTTTTCATATTACAAAGCCATGGAGCCTAAAATTCGTCTTTTCTTTTTTTTCATATTACAAAGCCATGGAACCTAAATTTCGTCTTTTCTTTTTTTCATATTACAAAGCCATGGAACCTAAATTTCGTCTTTTCTTTTTTTCATATTACAAAGCCATGGAACCTAAATTTCGTCTTTTCTTTTTTTCATATTACAAAGCCATGGAACCTAAATTTCGTCTTTTCTTTTTTTTCATATTACAAAGCCATGGAACCTAAATTTCGTCTTTTCTTTTTTTCATATTACAAAGCCATGGAACCTAAATTTCGTCTTTTCTTTTTTTTCATATTACAAAGCCATGGAACCTAAATTTCGTCTTTTCTTTTTTTCATATTACAAAGCCATGGAACCTAAATTTCGTCTTTTCTTTTTTTCATATTACAAAGCCATGGAACCTAAATTTCGTCTTTTCTTTTTTTCATATTACAAAGCCATGGAACCTAAATTTCGTCTTTTCTTTTTTTCATATTACAAAGCCATGGAACCTAAATTTCGTCTTTTCTTTTTTTCATATTACAAAGCCATGGAACCTAAATTTCGTCTTTTCTTTTTTTCATATTACAAAGCCATGGAACCTAAATTTCGTCTTTTCTTTTTTTCATATTACAAAGCCATGGAACCTAAATTTCGTCTTTTCTTTTTTTCATATTACAAAGCCATGGAACCTAAATTTCGTCTTTTCTTTTTTTCATATTACAAAGCCATGGAACCTAAATTTCGTCTTTTCTTTTTTTCATATTACAAAGCCATGGAACCTAAATTTCGTCTTTTCTTTTTTTCATATTACAAAGCCATGGAACCTAAATTTCGTCTTTTCTTTTTTTTCATATTACAAAGCCATGGAACCTAAATTTCGTCTTTTCTTTTTTTCATATTACAAAGCCATGGAACCTTAATTTCGTCTTTTCTTTTTTTCATATTACAAAGCCATGGAACCTAAATTTCGTCTTTTCTTTTTTTCATATTACAAAGCCATGGAACCTAAATTTCGTCTTTTCTTTTTTTTCATATTACAAAGCCATGGAACCTAAATTTCGTCTTTTCTTTTTTTCATATTACAAAGCCATGGAACCTAAATTTCGTCTTTTCTTTTTTTCATATTACAAAGCCATGGAACCTAAATTTCGTCTTTTCTTTTTTTCATATTACAAAGCCATGGAACCTAAATTTCGTCTTTTCTTTTTTTCATATTACAAAGCCATGGAACCTAAATTTCGTCTTTTCTTTTTTTCATATTACAAAGCCATGGAACCTAAATTTCGTCTTTTCTTTTTTTTCATATTACAAAGCCATGGAACCTAAATTTCGTCTTTTCTTTTTTTCATATTACAAAGCCATGGAACCTAAATTTCGTCTTTTCTTTTTTTCATATTACAAAGCCATGGAACCTAAATTTCGTCTTTTCTTTTTTTCATATTACAAAGCCATGGAACCTAAATTTCGTCTTTTCTTTTTTTCATATTACAAAGCCATGGAACCTAAATTTCGTCTTTTCTTTTTTTCATATTACAAAGCCATGGAACCTAAATTTCGTCTTTTCTTTTTTTCATATTACAAAGCCATGGAACCTAAATTTCGTCTTTTCTTGTTTTCATATTACAAAGCCATGGAATCTAACATTCTTCTTGTTTTTATATTACAAAGCCATGGAATCTAACATTCGTCTTTTCTTTTTTTCATATTACAAAGCCATGGAACCTAAATTTCGTCTTTTCTTTTTTTCATATTACAAAGCCATGGAACCTAAATTTTCGTCTTTTCTCTTTGTTCATATTACAAAGCCATGGAGCCTAAAATTCGTCTTTTCTTTTTTTTCATATTACAAAGCCATGGAACCTAAATTTCGTCTTTTCTTTTTTTCATATTACAAAGCCATGGAACCTAAATTTCGTCTTTTCTTGTTTTTATATTTCAAAGCCATGGAATCTAACATTCGTCTTTTCTTTTTTTCATATTACAAAGCCATGGAATCTAACATTCTTCTTGTTTTTATATTACGAAGCCATGGAATCTAACATTCTTCTTGTTTTTATATTACGAAGCCATGGAATCTAACATTCTTCTTGTTTTTATATTACGAAGCCATGGAATCTAACATTCTTCTTGTTTTTATATTACGAAGCCATGGAACCTAAATTTCGTCTTTTCTTTTTTTTCATATTACAAAGCCATGGAACCTAAATTTCGTCTTTTCTTTTTTTCATATTACAAAGCCATGGAACCTAAATTTCGTCTTTTCTTTTTTTTCATATTACAAAGCCATGGAACCTAAATTTCGTCTTTTCTTTTTTTCATATTACAAAGCCATGGAACCTAAATTTCGTCTTTTCTTTTTTTCATATTACAAAGCCATGGAACCTAAATTTCGTCTTTTCTTTTTTTCATATTACAAAGCCATGGAACCTAAATTTCGTCTTTTCTTTTTTTCATATTACAAAGCCATGGAACCTAAATTTCGTCTTTTCTTTTTTTCATATTACAAAGCCATGGAACCTAAATTTCGTCTTTTCTTTTTTTCATATTACAAAGCCATGGAACCTAAATTTCGTCTTTTCTTTTTTTCATATTACAAAGCCATGGAACCTAAATTTCGTCTTTTCTTTTTTTCATATTACAAAGCCATGGAACCTAAATTTCGTCTTTTCTTTTTTTCATATTACAAAGCCATGGAACCTAAATTTCGTCTTTTCTTTTTTTCATATTACAAAGCCATGGAACCTAAATTTCGTCTTTTCTTTTTTTCATATTACAAAGCCATGGAACCTAAATTTCGTCTTTTCTTTTTTTCATATTACAAAGCCATGGAACCTAAATTTCGTCTTTTCTTTTTTTCATATTACAAAGCCATGGAACCTAAATTTCGTCTTTTCTTTTTTTCATATTACAAAGCCATGGAACCTAAATTTCGTCTTTTCTTTTTTTCATATTACAAAGCCATGGAACCTAAATTTCGTCTTTTCTTTTTTTCATATTACAAAGCCATGGAACCTAAATTTCGTCTTTTCTTTTTTTCATATTACAAAGCCATGGAACCTAAATTTCGTCTTTTCTTTTTTTCATATTACAAAGCCATGGAACCTAAATTTCGTCTTTTCTTTTTTTCATATTACAAAGCCATGGAACCTAAATTTCGTCTTTTCTTTTTTTCATATTACAAAGCCATGGAACCTAAATTTCGTCTTTTCTTTTTTTCATATTACAAAGCCATGGAACCTAAATTTCGTCTTTTCTTTTTTTCATATTACAAAGCCATGGAACCTAAATTTCGTCTTTTCTTTTTTTCATATTACAAAGCCATGGAACCTAAATTTCGTCTTTTCTTTTTTTCATATTACAAAGCCATGGAACCTAAATTTCGTCTTTTCTTTTTTTCATATTACAAAGCCATGGAACCTAAATTTCGTCTTTTCTTTTTTTCATATTACAAAGCCATGGAACCTAAATTTCGTCTTTTCTTTTTTTCATATTACAAAGCCATGGAACCTAAATTTCGTCTTTTCTTTTTTTCATATTACAAAGCCATGGAACCTAAATTTCGTCTTTTCTTTTTTTCATATTACAAAGCCATGGAACCTAAATTTCGTCTTTTCTTTTTTCATATTACAAAGCCATGGAACCTAAATTTCGTCTTTTCTTTTTTTCATATTACAAAGCCATGGAATCTAACATTCTTCTTGTTTTCATATTACAAAGCCATGGAATCTAACATTCTTCTTGTTTTTATATTACAAAGCCATGGAACCTAAATTTCGTCTTTTCTTTTTTTCATATTACAAAGCCATGGAACCTAAATTTCGTCTTTTCTTTTTTTCATATTACAAAGCCATGGAACCTAAATTTTCGTCTTTTCTTTTTTTCATATTACAAAGCCATGGAACCTAAATTTCGTCTTTTCTTGTTTTTATATTACGAAGCCATGGAATCTAACATTCTTCTTGTTTTTATATTACAAAGCCATGGAATCTAACATTCTTCTTGTTTTCATATTACAAAGCCATGGAATGTACTAAACAACAAAGTAGCACAGCAAGACTATGCAGTGTTTCTGTATTTTTGGTTGTTGGGTCTGTTCCACTTTCAAGGTTGATAGGTCGACGTTTTTGTGAATGTTTGGGTTTGTCCTGAACTATAAACGTTGCAATAATTAAACCTTTCTTGCTCTTTGATATATATACGAACCATCCCCCAAAATCGGAGTATGGCTGCCTAATTGGCGGGGTAAAAACGACCATACACTTAAAAAACCACTCGTACAGAAAACACGAGTGTACGTGGGAGTTTCAACCCATGTACGCAGAAGGAAAAGAAGAAGATATACACCCTACGTACGATGTGTCTGGAAACACCTCCGCGCGGAGGGATTTTGCGGCCAGCGCAGCAAAGATAAAGAGGGAAAATTTTCCCGGCTCGCGCGGCAGCAAGCACTATAATCTATACTGTCTTCTTCTTCTTCTTCTTCTTCTTCTTCTTCTTCTTCTTCTTCTTCTTCTTCTTCGTCTTCTTCTTCAGCGTTCGACGATGAAGAAGATATACGAAGCAGACTCTATATCCCAGGACTGAAACAGGGGGGGTGAGTTTGGCAGGCGGATTCTGGCTCTTGGGACGGCTGAAGGATTGTGTCATCTCCAGCCGTGTCTGCTGGTACTGGCATTTTCTTTGTGTCACTGTCACTCGCAGCTGCCTTGCTGGTTCCCACATCTAGCCGAGACTGCCTCTGTCCTTCACTTCCTGTTTGGGTTGGTCTCGGCCAATGAGTGATGTTTGCGCTACGCATGCTCGTAGCTGCCAAGTTTGCCACCAGATCTAGCCGAGACTGTTCCTATATTGTTCACTTCCTGTTTTGGTTTGTCTCGTTCAATGAGTGATTTTTGCGCTGCGCAAGCTCGCAGTTGCCAAGTTCGTCACTAGATCTAGCCAAGACTGGTTCATTTCCTGTTTTGGTTTGTCTCGGTCAACGAGTGATATCTGCGCTGCGCACGCTCACAGCTTTTCGCTGCCATGTTTGCTGACGTGATGGCGATTTGGTGTCGAAAGGAAAAATAATGGAAGAAGATTACGTGAGATCTTATATAATACTTTGACCTTTCGGTTACTGTGATAGGGATGAGGGGAAGCATTAATATGAATGTTGATTGATGTGTATGTTGTTTGAACTTGGTGTGGAGCTGTGTTTGTTGGCAGAGGAGTAACAGCATCGCACACGGTAAGGCCAAAAAAAAATATAAAAAAATAGGTGTGGTTACGGTAACATAGCCAAAAAAAATAGGGTAGGTAGGTAGGCAATCACTTTTTTTTTTTAACTTTTTTTTCTAATGTGTACAAATTAACCCTACTTGACAGGGAAATAAGTGTGCGACACGGGCGATTTCGCTTTCATTGCGTTTTTTGCACTCGTTTTTTTTTTTTTTTTTTTTTATTTTTTTGACAAATGTAATAAAAAGTTATAGGATCGGCCCCTAAAAATAGGGTAGGTCGGGTTACCGTAACCACACCTATTTTTTTTTAGGCCTAAGAATCAGGTAAATTAGCAAGTGGTGATATACTACAGTGGAACCCCCTTTTTAAAAACAAAAACATTTTAAGACTCTTTCCTTTTTAAGACCCTGTCTTCTCAGACTTTCTGTTCATAACCTCTGTACATTTGCCTCCATTTGTGACCCTCCACCACGAAATGAGTCGCATGTCACCTCGCGCGGTTCTGCGCTAGGCTTAATTAATATAAGTCCGGGGAGTGTCTGGTAACAGTGTGAGGGTCACCTTAGTCACAGGCTTATAACTCAAACAGTTTTCGCTCTTTTCTAAAACGGTTTTCACCACTGGATAGAGCATAACAAACTCTTTAGGAAAATGTAAAAATATGAAAATCATGCAAAAGTGACATGCGACTCATTCTGTGGTGGAGGGTCACATTTTAAGACTCCCTCTTTTTTAAGACCCTGTCTTCTCAGATATTCTGTTCATAACCTCTGCAAATGTATCTCCATTTTAAGACTCCCTCCTCTTTAAGACCCTGTCTTCTCAGATATTCTGTTCATAACCTCTGTAAATGTGTCTCCATTTTAAGACTCCCTCCGTTTTTAGACCTTGTTTTCTCAGACTTTCTGTTTATCACCTATGTAAATGTGTCTCCATTTTAAGACTCTCTCCCTTTTAAGACCTGCTTTTCTCAGATTTGTTTAAGGCCTTACCAGCACGACCAACAGCATCTTGACACCTCATCAGTTATGACCCCATATTGTTTTACACGGCGTATTAAAACATGAACGAAGGCAGGAGCTGAAGAAGCACAGCAACAACAGCGGCAACGGCAACAAAAACAACAGACGCAGTAAAAACATCATCGACAATAACAGCAGCACAAAAACGAACATTGAGCAGTTGCATCATCACTTCCACCACCACTGACAACAGTAGTAACATCGGACAGATATGCCAGTGATAGCAACAACAACAACAAAAACAATACTATTACCACCACCAACAGCAACAACAGCAGCAAAAGCAGCAGCAGCAGTAACCAAGCAGCAGCAGTAACCAAGCAGCAGCAGCAGTAGCTAAACGGAAGCAACCGGCGAGAAGTGTATGAGACAACAACAACAATGATAAGACTACTACCACTTCCACAACAACAACAACAACAACAACACTACCACCACCCATAGCAACAACGGCAGCAACCGGAGAGAAGTGTATGAGCAGTGGCAGGGCGGTGAGCGGTGCCTGGCAGATAGTCCAGTTCGT
>NW_027126509.1:42500-43613 GCF_037325665.1 Littorina saxatilis | reverse complement strand
TCTCTCTCTCTCTCTATCTCTCTCTCGCAACCCCCCCCCCCGCCCCCACCATCATGGTGCGTTCAGGGAGCGAGAATGGTTGCAAGCTAAACTGCCTCCTGACAACTACAGGCAGTTGCTTTCGCCTTATCAACACAGTTACAATGCGAATTCGGCCAAGAACAGCCATGGTGAACTAGTACAGCAAGCTTGCCAGTTAGCAAAGCGCCATTGCCAGCAGCAGACTGATAGTAGCAGTAACATTGTTGCTTTCAGATATATGCAATGGTATATGAACAGCTTGCTGCATTGCTGTCTTAAAATATGACATATGAATATGATGACTTATTTAGATCGCAGTCAGTGTAATGTAATCACATTCCAGTTAGATAAAACCGTATTTTTGTATACTAACTACATCATGTGCTTTGATATCATTTGGAAATAAACTACATAAGCCAGCTATGGTTTAAGCATAGTGTCGCGGCGTATTTTCTACGTCCATGACACGTCTTTACTTTTGATTCAGAAAGCATCTTGGAAACAGTTGAGCAAGCAAATAACCCAAATCAAGACTTACCTTTGAAAAGAGCAGTGGATAACTGCTTATCCAGGTGCACCTCCATTGTGACAATCCCCTGTAGGTAATACCCGATAGATGTATAAAGTTTAAATATTGTGCTATGTTTTGCTGTCAACAGAAAAGCCGCTTGGAAATCACAGTAATTCTCAATGATGCTGCTGGAACGCTGCTTTCATTGGTTAAACAAGACCCAAACTGTTGCATCTCTGTTTCACTGGCTGACAGCTTTCATGCCTGTTGTATGCAAAGAGAGAACATCAACAACAACCCTACAACTGAAAACAACATGGTAAGGAATTGAGCTGTTTTTGAAATCTGAAGTTGAAATAGTTGCTCTTTTCAAGCATGGCTCTAAACCTGTACAAGTCTATTCTCCTTTGTTGTTGCATGCTTGATTGCATTTGTAAGAACTAACGCGTCTTTTATATCCAAATGATTTGTATTATCTTGTTGTTCATGATGTTGTATTTAGGTAGTAGCCACTTGTTTTTCCCCCGTATTTTAGTTTTTGTTCCGAATGTTGTTTGAGTTCGTCTTTTATTTCATGTGTT
>NW_027126509.1:35000-37500 GCF_037325665.1 Littorina saxatilis | reverse complement strand
AAAAGTAATCCAATTTGCATATTTGCATATTTTCAGACAAGGGCATCCTATTTGCATATTTTAGAAAAAAGGTCATCTGATTTGCATATGTATGAGAAATAAAGTCATCTGATTTGCATATTTAAGAAAGAAAAGGCGTCTATTTATGTTTGTTGTTGGTAGGTCGCTGCTTCTTCTCAAATAGAATACTCAATATCGCATCCTTATGTTTCAGGTCGAGTTTAAACAATCGTATTATGGAAGTGTCATTGGAGCAGCACTTGCAGCTAATGTTCCAAGGTCTTCGCACACCGCCTAACATTCTCTTGCGATCAAAACTTGAATGTTAGATTTAAACACTTCAGCTTCTGCTCATTTTGTAAGCATCAAAACCAAAGAAGAGAACAGTAAAGTAACAACATCATATACTGTTCACAAGTGTGGTCGCTGCGGCAGAGACTGCCACTCTCGCATCGGGCTGCACAGCCACAGCAGGCGCTGTTCCAGCGCCAAATGACTTGTTCAGGCGCAGTTCCATGGCCCCTTCGGGACCGACGGATGCCGACGATAGGCTTAAATGAGAATGTCGTGTTTCTTAGTTACACTGCAAAGATGAAAAAGCATTGCAATGAACCCAGTATACTTTAGTCAAGAAACCAGTTTTGATGTATGTTACTGTTCTGTTGCATCTGTCATCTTTTCATTTGGGGCACTACGTGATTTCTTATTTGTTTATTTCTTCTTGTGTTCTTTTTTTTTAAATTTGACTGTTATTGGCCGGTAGATTAATTGATCTGTTCCATTTTGTTTGGTTTTGTTAGCTCATGTACTGTTATTTTTAAATGAACTCGTTTCATACTTAACTTATCGGTAACCCAACATTCTGCATTGGTTGACCTACTACCATTATTGCGTAGTGTGTGATGTGTTTGTGTGGTGCGTGTGTGTGTGTGTGTGTGTGTGTGTGTGTGTGTGTGTGTGTGTGTGTGTGAGTGTGTGTGTGCGTGTGTGTGTGTGTGTGTGTGTGTGTGTGTGTGTGTGTGTGTGTGTGTGTGTGTGTGTGAGGGCAACGTAAACTATGCCATTGATTTGTTGGGTATATGACTAAAGGTACAGTGTGTTGATATAGATGATTAAACAAGGTTTGACATAGGAAATGATTGACGCTGAGAGCTATACTAAGATTTGCTGTACTAGCGCATGCATAATTATGGATGCGTGTTTGTAGCAATGTAAATACGTGCTGCTTTGTGCATTTTGAATGTGTCTCAATAAAATCTTAAGACCTGTGTTGATGTGGCCAATCGCAAACGGTTTCAGTAAGCGCCATTGAAATGTATAGTGACGTTACGCGGACCACACGCACATAAATACAACAAACAAACACTATATTTAAGGTTTTACTAAATACATTTTGACATAGCATCTCCTGTGTAGTTTGTGTTAGGCATACGTGAATAAACATTACCAGTGTTTGCAGAAACTGTCGAAAGCAAAATGAATCTGGTGACTTATTTAAAAGAACAAAGATATGGCTTTGTCTGATACAATCGATCAACACATGTAAAACCGATTCCCCCAACACACGGATACAATTGGGAGAGCAGATGAAGCTTTGATTGTTTTTTAACTTCTCTTTCGATATTAGTGTGCTGGTCTTGGTTTTCAAACTTCTTGTGTAATCGAGAGGTTTGGCTTTAATTAAAAAACAAGGTGCGTGAAGTGATATAAAATAAACACATTTAGTCAGCCGGTATCAAACTAAAAGATCAACAACTCAAACCAGTCATCGCTGAGACTTCGTTTAAATAATCTTGGTTTACCATACCCGAAAACCGAGACAGGTCACGCCCGTCTTCGTGAAGTCAGGCGACCTTACTGAACATATATTCTTTCATTCTGAGCATATTTTTAGAGTAAACATGACATATCTAAGTATTTTTGAATGAAGGATAACACAATAAATACCATATGCACTGCAATCATGTTTCACATTTAGTTTTGACTAAATGTTTTAAGTTTTGACTAAATGTTTTAACATAGATGGGGAATTGAAACGAGGGTCGTGGTGTGTGCGTGTGTGTGTGTGTGTGTGTGTGTGTGTGTGTGTGTGTGTGTGTGTGTTTGTGTGCTTGTGTGTGTGTGTGTGTGTGCGTTTGTGTGTGTATGTGTAGAGCGATTCAGATAAAACAACTTGGCCGATCTTCATGAACATTTTCATGAGAGCTCCTGAGTATGATATCCCCAGAAAAAAAGTGCCCGATACATGTCTTTGATGACGTCATATCCGCCTTTTTGTTACATTTGAGGCGGCACTGTCACGCCCGAATTTTCCCATAACATGGATTGGAAGTTTAGTCAAGCAATAGTTGACAAAGGCCAAACGTTTGTACTGCATTTCAGCTTGGAGGCTTAACACATAAAGTATGAGTTTGGCCATTACAAATCTGAAAATTGTAATTGGAAGTATGTTGTTATAACACGATCCAAAAGGAATTTCTTCTTATTCTTCATTATTTTC